>NC_134483.1:209029598-209287098 GCF_040206685.1 Ascaphus truei | reverse complement strand
TCTAGCCTTTCTATTCTTGAGGCTTATGAATGGTTTGCACCTCGTGGTGAACCCTCTGTATTTGCTTTCGTGAAGTCTTCTCTTTATGGTAGACTTGGATAATATGCCTAACTCCTGGAGAGTGTACTTCACTTGGCTGGATGTTGTGAAGGGATTTTTCTTTACCATGGAAAGGATTCTACGATCCTACGATCATCCACCACTGTTGTCTTCCGTGGACGTCCAGGCCTTTTTGTGTTGCAGAGCTCACCAGTGCGTTCTTTTTTTCTCAGAATGTACCAAACTGTTGATTTGGCCACTCCTAAATATTCCTGCTATCTCTCTGATGGATTTTCTTTTTTTTTTCAGCCTAAGGATGTCTTGTTTCACTTGAATTGAGAGCTCCTTTGACCACATGTTGTGGGTTCACAGCAACAGCTTCCAAATGTGAATGCCACACCTGGAATCAACTCCAGACCTTTTACCTGCTTAATTGATGATGAAATAACAAAGGAATAGCCCACATCTGTCCATGAAAAAGCTTTTGAGTCAATTGTCCAATTACTTTTGGTCCCTTGAAAAAGAGGGGACAACATATTAAAGAGATGTAATTCCTAAACTCTTCCTCCAATTTGGACGTGAATACCCTCAAATTAAAGCGGATAGACTGCACTTTAAGCCCATATTCATTATTTAACTGTAACTTGAATTTATTTTGGTACACAGCCGAAATAACAAAACTTGTATCAGTGCCCAATTATTTCTGGACCGAACTGTACATTACATACACTATAGCCCCGTGCTGTGCTTAAAAGCTGTGTGATGCATTTGCTTTTATAGGTTCCATGTGAATGGATATTCCAGACAAGAGGTGACACATTGTGTGCTCATTTGCAGGTCATTTCCCAGAATCCCTTGCTGCAGTGGTAGCACTTTATGTGCCACCTTTTGCTTCAAAACCATATCACATGGTCCCCTATTAGCTTATGCTTGCTGCATTGGATGCAATAGAAGTGAGAAATGGCAGAGCACAAAGGGAATTATCCAAAAAAGTTAGGAGGAAAGTGCGTTATCCATAACAATATTTAATGGCCAAGAAAGGAAAAATGGCAAGGCATTACCCTACCAACATGTTTCGTGCTACACAGAACACTTTATCAAGGCATGATTAAATATTTTTATGGATAACGCACTTTCCTCCTAACTTTTTTGGATTTTCCGGTTGTGCTCTGCCATTTCTCTCTTCTATTGCATCTAATCTACACGGACGGAGGCACACCAAGTTTGCCTGGAACTTGGATTAACATGGACGCTGCAGCAGACCTGTGAGTTTTTGCTTGCTACATGGTTATTATGTTCCTTAAAGGTATTTGGGTATTCAATTGGGGTGATAATTAGCACGTTGGTTCCTGGATTTATTGAGTGCCACTTATGCTAGTTTACCAACCAGGATACCACACCAGCCTACCTGTTTGTTGGGATTTTACAGCCAACTATATGCTTCATTGTATCTAGATAGACAGCTATACCATGGATAAGGATAAGATTGTAGACAGAGTTCTTCTCTTGGATGATTACCTCAAGAAAAAATGACAAAACATGCCGACAACACTGCAATGGTGCATTACCCAGGGACAACAATGGATTATAAATAAAAAGAACAGTTTAATATGAGACAATTGGACCATATTATACATACTACAATAAAAACTTCCATGTGCCTCTGCACTTGAACAATGAATCTTGAAACTTGCTCCGCCTTAATAAAAATTAGAATCCTACTCACCAAAAGTGACTAGGACATGCGCATTTGTTTAAGGGTCTTTTCGCCAGGTAAACCGCTCGCCGTGGGGTGAATTACGCCAGTCACTGAAGGAGGATCACCTTCTATGCTCGGAGTCTGCTTGCTGCCAGAGTCTGGTCGATCAACTCCTCTGCTGACGTCACCACTCAGATTTCACTGCTACGGTGTCCCTGCGATGCCAAAAAACCTCCATCGCGTTTCGAAACTCCAAATAGTGGGTTTCTTCGTCTTCCACAATTCCAAGTCTGGTTGGGAGATACCAGAATCACCTCTTTGGGCAGCTCCAGGACTACCTATTGGACTTTGTATCACAGGTTTTTTTAAATATCATAGTTTGCATGAGCGCTATTTTGCACCTATATTTTAACCAAGCTATACCATGGCAGATAAATGCCTTAATGTATACACTATGAGCCTAGGACAAACCAGTGACTCAGGACACAGTTTCATTATCCCCCGTTTTCTTTATTATCTATTTAATTAATTATTTGTTTATTTGAGCTACCGGTATCTACCACTACAATATTGTAGGGTAGTGGTACCTTTAAGAACCGCACAGCATGCGGGTATATAAGAGGGCAGCGCTGCTCTATCTATCACCTCCCACCTTGAGAAAGCGCCAGCCCCTTATGCGCGAAACGTACGTCGGCATGACGTCATCGCGTTGACGTCGTGTAGGAGAGGCCAAGGGTCAGATCGTTCCTGATCGTTGCTGATGGGGCGGGAAGAGCTGGGTTTGAACTGTGCAGGTTATTTTCGTATACCGAGTGCACAGCACTCTATTTTGCTGTGTTACGCGAGTGCCTATTATGGGATATACTGCATATGATATCGGTTACTGATCTATAAACTACACTAGCTATATGATTACGCTTGGTGCACTGCACCTTATGATGTTTGTATTGTGATTGCAATCAACTACGAGGTGGTTTACAGCACTCATTTATCGGCTCTACCTATACCAGCACCCCACCCTGAGACAAGAGGGATCATTGCTATGTGCTAATTTACCTCTATTCACCTATTTTGTCTCACACTAACGATCGGAATATCTGGTTAGGGGATGTATATTGCATTATTTTGGATTTAACCATAGACATCCCTGAACCCTATATTACCCATTATATGTGTTTTAATTGTTTTTATGGTAGTTTTGAGTAAGTGTTATTGCGCCAAATTTTGCTGATTAATAAAGTATTTATTATTTTTTGCCTACGGGCTTTTAGTGGTAACTGTCCTCCCACAGTGCTGGGAGTGGTTACTTATGTAACGGGTGGGCCCCCCTTGTTTGACCCACCCAATCTCACATTGGCCCGTGTGGTCTAACCGGTCCCCATTATGTGATCGTGTATGGTGGTGCACCTGCAAGTAACAGGACTCCTGAGTCTCCCGCTTGATGGTATTAGGGGATGTCATCAGGACAGGTAGCTGAGGTAGTGGGTGCGAGTCCAACTTACATCACGTGCAGTGCCTCCACCTCATCAGGATCTATGCTTCCGCAGGGAGATGGTCCTGGTGAGGAACTCCTTCTCGGTGGTGACTGCCACTGTAGAGTAATCTCACACTCACACTGTGGGGTTTTCATTAACAAGGCCATCTTTATTGTAGATTGGGATGTAGCAGACTGCCCCATGCAGCTGCCGGCTCTAGCCGCACATCTCTTCGTGCTGTCCCTTTGCAAGGTACGCCCTCCCGTATTGAAGTGGGATTCCCTCTTCTCCTAGGGAGATCACCCCTGTGCCAGGTCCCTGGACACAGAGTGGCTTAGACAGACTTGATTGGTCAACCTGTACCGCTAGTTACTGCACTAGGGTCACAAAAGTGTTCCTACAATCCCTTATGCAGGAGCATACACTTTACCAGCTACTTCACACAACTGCTGGTCAACACCTACTAACTGACAGTGTTGTGCCTTATATACTTCAGGAGGCAGGCGCATCTCTGATGTCACTATCCAGGGACTCAGAGCATACAGCCACTCCCCTCCATACAAAGGGCACCTCACCAGGGTGTGAGGGAAAACCTCCATAACTACTGCTGGCATACCTGTACTTATCAGGACTTACTGCCAACAGAGAGGAAAGTAGTATACCATTATTATTCATGGCTATATACTCCCCCAGGTGAATCCCCACCGTCCCGGCTGGGACCTAAATTTGGTGTACCTTGCGCCAGGAAACACTGCAAAAGAACACACAAATAACACGTCAAACATTATCACATTTTCATAATAATGTAAGAACATTTCACTGACTGACCAGCAGGGAGCGCTAAAGAAAAGGCAGACCACTCTCTTTCGGGACCTAATAATAGTGTCGAGGGTCCGGTTTCTTCACCTCCCGTCCCGCTACATCGGTGACTGTCACACTATACTCTCGGGGCAGGCCTCGTTCATTACAGTACACCACTTTGTGCATGTAAATACTGCGCCCGATCTTCCAAACCCTCATCAGTTGGGAAACCCTCTGCTCAGCCTGAACTCCCTTAATGGCCCCTCCCTTATTGACAATGTAGTACTCTATGTCAGTACGGAGCCACCTCTCTCGATTATCCTCTATCTCCCTCATCAGAGGTTCGGGGACATAAGGTTACTCAAGCCCATGAGACCTCTTATACTTCGCAGCAATCGCTCGCTCAGCTCGACAGGTCCGGGTCAATTTAGCTTGCCCAGCCCTTCCCGGCAACACCCATGACAGGGGCTCATCTGATTCCATGGGATCCTCTAATCCTTCAGAACCTTTGGGCCTAATAAACCCCCAGTTAATTCGGTTCCCCCTCACTCTCAACTCTTGAAGGTACGCCTCATCACTGAACTCCCCGGGAGCCCACCAATGGTCAACTATCCCATCCCTTTCTAAAATGAAACAGGTGCGATCTATCCATGCAACATACCCCTCATATAGGGGCGCCCACCATCTAATTTCCCGTATCTCCTCTGAGTTGGATTCTAGTGGCTCTTCCGCTTCAGGCCCACCCGAAGATACCCCCGAAGTACCCTCAGAAGGCGTAACCTTTCCCCGGTGCTGTGATTTGTTCCCAACCGTGATACTCAACACACTAGGACAATCACTAGGTACCGACCCTTGTCGGGAAATCCTCCCTCCACCCTCCAATCCATCATCCGAAGTTCCCCAGTCCAGGCTTTCAGTCCGATCCTCGGCAGGACCCCGGGAATCCCCTGACATCCCTAGGCTAGAAGTGGACCCGAATGAAAAAGTGACGGGGACAGGAGCTTTAACTAGGGCCTTGGGGCTAACTTTGGGAGTGGACGGGGTTGGGGGACGGGGCCGGACTGTAGGTATTGGCAGGGTTACGACCTGCTCCCCAGCAATATCTGACTCGATTAAGCCACAAAGTCCTTTCTTTTCTCCCGCAGCTGGGCTACTTGCTCTTCGACTCGAACGCCCGCTCCTTCTGGCAGTAGGGGATCGACTTCCGCTGTTCGACCGCAGAGGTGCGATCATCTCCCACTCGATGCCGCTCTGGTCGTCCGGAATCTCCTCTGTACACGCACGTGCTTCGACGCCATCTTGGGTTGGGTCCCCAATTGGGACCTCTTCCTCCACGAGGACATCCGGCAACGCCCGTCTACTACGCGATCCAGTCTGGTCCTGGACCCGCTCTTCTTTTTCCTCCACCCCCTGGGTCTGCGACAAGCACTGTGTTAGCCTACTACTTCGCAGTGTCGGGGTGGATCGACCTCCTTCCGACCCGCTAGTCACCACGGCAGTGGGACTCCGGCGATCTGGTTTTCGCGGTACTGGAGACACTCGACCCCGTGTCTCCACACCATGAGGGATAGCATCTTGCCAAGGTGTACCACTTGCATGGGGCCCTGACAATAAGTCCTGCGCATCAGACAATCTTGCACACTCCTCGTCCGAGGACTCCAACTTACAGTTCGGGCGGGGCATCCCAGTAGGAGACCGCCGATGGGCTCCTCTTCGGTCACCCCTCCGATGGCTGCTTTTCTCCATCTGGAGAACCAGACCCGATTCCTGCTCCGCGGGACCTGCACCCTCACTCCATAGTGCACCCGGAAGCTCCGCTGCCGCCATCGGGACATTTCCTGTCGCTCCCATGGCTTGTACTGGCACAAATGTTGTCATGGGCCACATATACTGCAGTCCACAGTGAGGGCATCGAGCCTCACTGCCCACGGCTCCGCAGGCAGTCTGCACGGCAGGCAAAGACACGCCACAGTCTCCACACCCTCTACACGGATGATCAGGAAGCCTCCTGGAGCCGAGTAGGGATGAGTAGAGATCAAGGGACTCTGTTCCAATTTCTCAGAAACTTCAGCCATATTCACCAGCGGAGGCACTCGTTTCAGAGGTCTGTACTGGTCAATGGCTCTTCGCAACTGGAGGGCAGGGGCTGGTTTGGCAACCCCTCCTCCTACTTTCTCCATCGGCATCCGGTGGAACTGCAAACCACTCCCCCTGGTTGAAACTAGGGGGATGTCTCGTAGACTTGTAGGCTGACCCAGCACAGGTGCAGAGTGAGTCATAGTCCATGAGGGCGCGGCTCCAGCTTTCGCGCCAATCTCCCCAACAGGGTGGGGTTTTCTCGTTGGCGCCAATCCTGGCCAACAATTAGCAAACTGCAAAGTTGCAAGACTTTCTGCAGCTGGCCCACGCGGTGTCCCAGGAACGCGGGAACCGCCATCTTGGTTTTGGTTCATATTGTCTTTCTTTATATTTGAGGTAGCGTCTGGCTGTTTGTTTATTGGTGTATAACAAAGTCCATTTCGTTCCTCCCATCTAGCAACACTGTCGTCCTCACTAGTCTCGAGGGTACTTTCCCGAGAACATAGACAGGACAAACACGGCGCAGCCACGGCTTTCACGCCATTCCACAACAAGCTCACAAAAGTCTCTTCTGTAGCTTGTTCTTCTTCCACGCACAGGTCATATGTGTGTCCTTCCTCTGTCCGCCATCCTGGACCTTCTGCTCTTTGCAGATCCTCCATTCTGATGGTTCTCTCTGCCCGGCATCCTGGACCTTCTGCTCTTTGCAGATCCTCCATTCTGACGGTTGTTTCTTGATCACTGTATACTGGATTATTGTACATGGAGCTCCGCTCTGCGGGGCAGCTACAGTACCACATCAGTACAATAAACATGCCTTGTGCACCACCTTGTGTACCTAACGTAGATCAGACTCATGTTTGCACTAACTCAGGCTAGGCTCACTCTTTCTGTGTCTACTGTAACGCTTTCCTCCAGTCTGTGCTCCTTGGTCAAGTGATCTGGAATGGAGACTAGAGTACTCTGGCTCTTCCATGCAGTACTTTGGGCGTCGACCTACTGTTGGCTAGCCTAGTGCGGACTCTTCCAGAATTCCTGCTCTAAGTTTCCAGTTTACCCCTTCAGGCGTCCCCCGCTAGCGCTACCTCAAGGCGACTAGGACAGCAATAGCCCCCTGCTCCAGATCTACTAACCCCTAACGGATCCCAAGGTGTCTGTGTGGCCTGCAGCTCCAGCAGCTCCCCGACTACCCCTGGTTCCGTCCCACGCAGCACAAAGTGGCAGCAGACACTCTCCCTGTTTCCTAATGTGTGCCTAGCAAAAGCCTGTCCTGTTAACAGGTATCTCAGCAGCGCCTCCAATTGTAATGGCTGGACCCCCCTTGTTTGACCCACCCAATCTCACATTGGCCCGTGTGGTCTAACCGGTCCCCATTACGTGATCGTGAATGGTGGTGCACCTGCAAGTAACAGGACTCCTGAGTCTCCCGCTTGATGGTATTAAGGGATGTCATCAAGACAGGTAGCTGAGGTAGTGGGTGCGAGTCCAACTTACATCACGTGCAGTGCCTCCACCTCATCAGGATCTATGCTTCCGCAGGGAGATGGTCCTAGTGAGGAACTCCTTCTCGGTGGTGACTGCCACTGTAGAGTAATCTCACACTCACACAGTGGGGTTTTCATTAACAAGGCCATCTTTATTGTAGATTGGGATGTAGCAGACTGCCCCATGCAGCTGCCGGCTCTAGCCGCACATCTCTTCGTGCTGTCCCTTTGCCAGGTACGCCCTCCCGTATTGAAGTGGGATTCCATCTTCTCCTAGGGAGATCACCCCTGTGCCAGGTCCCTGGACACAGAGTGGCTTAGACAGACTTGATTGGTCAACCTGTACCGCTAGTTACTGCACTAGGGTCACAAAAGTGTTCCTACAATCCCTTATGCAGGAGCATACACTTTACCAGCTACTTCACACAACTGCTGGTCAACACCTACTAACTGACAGTGTTGTGCCTTATATACTTCAGGAGGCAGGCGCATCTCTGATGTCACTATACAGGGACTCAGAGCATACAGCCACTCCCCTCCATACATAGGGCACCTCACCAGGGTGTGAGGGAAAACCTCCATAACTACTGCTGGCATACCTGTACTTATCAGGACTTACTGCCAACAGAGAGGAAAGTAGTATACCATTATTATGCATGGCTATACTTAATTGTACCCTTTATAGCTGATTCTACTATATCATTAGTGGGTATTTGAACCCTGATTACTATCTTCAGCTTTGTTGTGCAGTGAATGGGGATCTTTTTAGGAGAACTCTTTGTCTCCTTATGTGTTTACGTTTACCACACCCAGTACCCTACCCTAATCAAGATATATACTCCAGGCATAACACAGGAATAATCACCATCATACTACATTTATTGTCCTGTATACAGTCTTTAGCACCACGCATGAATACATAAGCTTGCTGCATTGCACAGCTTTTGAGCACAACCTGGGTTAAGATGCATAGCCAGTAAACCTACCCACAGACAGCTGTTTCGACCTTAATGGGTCTCATCAGTGTGAGGCTGGTTATATTGACTTTGCCAATATGAAGCTTTGGATGGGTTCCACCACACATTAGTTAAGTTATGGTGGGTAAAAAAAGTGGCAAAAACCCTCCACCGTAAAGCATATACTTTACTTTACATATACTTTACATTATATAAAAATTCAACTATCCTTAAAGGGAAAGTATTAAAAATACGTATTTTTTCTTCTTCACCAAGCTAGTCCCGCCTGATCAATTTTCTTTTTTAACATTTTGTTTGTAATATTAAAAGAAAAAGATTACACGGTAAGTGCTCCTTTGTATGTTATTACCCAGAATCCCTGGCTACAGTGGAAGTATTGTATGGTAAGAGATAATGGGGAAAGATAGGGTTGCAAGCCCGTCTGAGACATGTGAATGTGCTCACAAGTGACATATTTGTATTTACTGTTTGCAGCATTGGAACCAGGGTGTCCTCTGTAGCCTAATTACATCATTATGAGTTTTGGGGACACCCTGGTTCCATACTAACCAGTATAATTACCCGTGTTTTCCTCCCTGTTGGAGAAGAAGGCATTCCCAGGATCTGAACTCACAGCATTCAGCTCTGGAAGACCCCTCATCCTAATTAAAAGCTGTTAAAAATATATACATTTTAGGCGGGATTGCTGCTTTAATTGTAATTTTATTTGAAACGTCTTTCTCTCCACTTTTATCTGTTTTATTTTATTTTTTATTTTACTATTACTGTGTGTGTGTGGATCAATCTGTGGCAATTCATCAGTAGATTTAAAAAAAAAAACTATATTTGGAGAGTGGGACATAAAAATGCTCCAAATAATGTGGTTACCATGTAAACATGAATGTTTTAAAAATATATATCAACATTTACATTTTTTTTTAAAGCCCTTAATGAACTACTTTGAACCTATCAATATAATTAGTTCACCTTTGGTCTTCGAATGGTCCTTTACAAATTACGCAAAGTATTTATATCTCAACGCAGTTGCTGAATTTGTGGGGCATTTTTATTTATTTGTGTGTGATTAAATAATCTTATTTCCTACTTACTCAATCCACATATTTGCAAATCATATAAACGAATATCCTTAAAGTTCAACCTTTAGGGGTTGTTGATTTATTAAATGAGTTGTTGTGTTTGCGGTTCCAGTCGACATCATCTCTAGATTCATAAAAAAACCATGGATGTATCTAAAGCTGACAAAATTCTTGATTTTTTTTCTTTTTTTTGCCAGGTCGAGTATATTCTACCGAGCTTGTATTGATATCCCCAGAGGCACAGAACTGTTGGTGTGGTACAATGACAGCTACACATCCTTCTTCGGGATTCCCTTACAGTGCATTGCTCAGGATGAGAATTGTAAGAACCTCTGTCTTCACCCCACTCACCAAGCTTCATGAGCTTCCTTTACCTCTTCATAGCCAAAAAAACACTAGTCCATAGAAACATTTTTTTCCCCTCTTCTTTTGCACATTTTAATTATAAATATCTAATTGCTCCTGATACCGGCTCAGTTGAGATGTTATCTTCAAAGAAGGGTTAGATCCTACTGGAAATGTGCATTTGGTGTTCAATTATTTGTGGAGTGGTGAGTGAAACTATGTCCCTGCATCTTTTAAAATACATTGATAGCAATAGAGATATCTGTGCATTAATACAAACATTATTTCCTTACCAAGGGAGGCTGCATGTATATTGTTTATGTACCTAGTTTTTAATGTGCCCATACATGCTAATTTACAGCAAACAAAATAGCAAAGATAAACTTTTTGTCACTGTTCTTTAAGCAGCAATCCTCCCTAGAAGCCTATGACCCCTAGGCCGAGTTTATAGTAGGGGCTAGGGAGATGGCGATGCGACTTTGTGACGTCAGCCGTCGCAGTACTACAGTGATTCCTGCACTTTGGTGCAGGAGACCAGAGATTGCGACCAGGGGTGTGGCCGTGAGCAGTTCACCCTCATTGGCTGAACCGCTCACGTGCCCGTGACGTCACCCCTCGATCGCTGGAAATATGAAAATCTTCTGGCTTCCAGCGATCGCGACGGCTGATGTCACGCAGTCACCGTCGCAGTCGCGCCCATTATGGGCACCCCCGATGGACAACATGTACGTGCTACGGCGCTGCACAACGTCGCAGTAGCAAGTACTATAAACTCGGTATCGCAGAAAAGCCTAATTAAAGTTAATGGGGCTTTTCATGCAATAGTGCGTCATCCGTGCTTATCACACCTTACAGAATAAGGGCCTATATGTGTTTAATTCATATAATGTTAGTATCTTGCCTCCTGAGCATGCCCTCCATCTCTTATTCTTTTATTTTGTTGCTTTTTTTGTGTTGAAAAAAAACCCCTGATTTTTTTTAAATATCTAGCATCTGATATGACCACGGTAACCTTTAGACAGCAATGAGCTCTGGAGAGAAATATTTAATAAATAATATATAATTATCCATTACACATAAAATACATGAAGAACAAAAGGTAACGGTGCTGTCTCTGCAGTGGGGAAACCTAGTAAGAGAAACCCTGTGCCAGCTGTGTTTGACCTTAAGCAAGTCACCTTGAGATTTTAGCACATTACTAGAAATGTGTGCATGTCTTCCCTGCTCCGAAGAGCTTACAATCTAATTGGTAGGTAGGAAGAACGTACAGGGACAGTAGGAGGGCATTCTGGTAAGTGCGTCTGCTAGGGGCCAAGCTTTATGTATCACATCTACTCATATGCTTCGTTAAGTGAGTGTGTCTTAAGGTGGGTATTAAAGGTGGATAGAGAGGGTTCTAGTCGGGTGTTGAGGGGAAGGGCATTCCAGAGGTGTGGGGCAGTCAGTGAGAAGGGTTTAAGGTGGGGGAGGGCTTTAGATACAAGGGGGTAGAGGGAGGATATCCTTGAGCAGAATGCAGGAGTCGGGATGGTGCATAGCGAGAAATTAGGGCTGAGATTTAAGGAGGGGCAGAAGAGTGTAAAGCTTTAAAAGTGAGGAGGAGAACTGAGTGTGAGATGCGGGATTTGATATGAAGCCAGGAGAGTGATTTCAGCAGGGGAGACACTGAGACAGATTTAGGAAAGAGTAGAGTGATTCTGGCAACTGCGTTTAGGATATATTGTAGGGGGGACAGGTGAGAAGCAGGAAGGTGAGACAGCAGGAGGTTACAGTAATCGAGACGGGAGAAAATGAGGGCCTGTGTCAGAGTTTTAGCAGTCGAGCAACAGTGGAAAGGGCGTATCTTTGTAATATTGCGGAGGAAAAAGTGACCGGTTTTAGATACGATTTGAATGTGAGGGGAGAATGTGAGAGAGGAGTTCAGTGTAACCCCTAGGCAGCGTGCTTGGGCTAATGGGTGTATGACAGAACTTCCAACAGTAATGTGGAAGGAGGTAGTGGGACCGGGTTTGGGATGAAATTTGAGGAGCTCTGTTTTTGACATGTTGAGTTTAAGTCTGCGGAGAGCCATCTAGGATGATATCGCAGAGAGACATTCAAAAACTTTGGTCTGTACAGCAGGTGTAAGGTAAGGGGTTGAAAAGTAAATTTGTGTGTCATCAGCATAGAGGTGATATTTGAACCCAAGAAATGTGGTTAAGTCAACTAGAGGAGTGTGTACAGAGAAAAGAGGAAAGGTCCCAGGACAGAGCCCTGGGGTATCCCCAAAGTGAAATCGATAGAGGAAGTGTTAGCAGAGGAGACACTGAAAGTATGATGGAAGAGGTAAGAGGAGATCCAGGATAGAGCTTTGTTACGAATACCAAGAGTATGGAGAATGTGGAGGAGAAGAGTGTGTGGTCCACGGTATCAAATGCTGCAGAGAGATTGAGTAACATGAGCAGAGTGTAATGACCTCTGTCTTTGGCAGCATGGAGGTCATTAGTTATTTTAGTTAGGGCTGTTTCAGTGGAGTGAGCAGTGCGGAAGCCAGATTGTAGAGGGTCTAGGAGAGAATAGGTGGTGAAAAATGGAGCTGGTGAGAGAATACAAGACGTTCAAAGAGTTTAGCAGCAAAAGGCAGGAGGGAGACAGGTCGATTGTTAGAAAGACAGGTAGGGTCAAGCTTGCAGTTTTTGAGTAATGGTATGACTGTTGCATGTTTGAAGGAAGAGGAAGGAGTTAAAAATATGTGTGAGCATAGAGATTATAGTAGGAGAAAGAGGTTTTAGGAGATGGGAGGGAATGGGGTCAAGAGGGCAAGTGGTAGAGGGAGAAGAGGAGATCAACAGTGACACCTCCTCCTCTGTGACAGCAGAAAAAGAGTCAAGGAAGGCTGGAGGAGAGTTAGGAAGCGGTGTAGTATGGGAGGAGGAAACAGAGTGGATGTTCTGATGTACACTGGCGACACGTTTAATTCGAGTAGGGCTAGTACCGCAAGCCGGGACATGTCCCGGCGTGCTAGCCCCACTCCCTCGGCGTGCCGCGCGTCACCGACGCGCGGTCACGCGTCATCGGGATCCTGCGCCCCCTGCACGCACCGGAGAAATGGAGAGAGGAGGGCGACAGGGGATGGATATAAGGTTAGAGCGGTTGGCACCAGAATGAGTAGAAGTTGCATGTGGGAGGCAAGGATGAGAGCATGAAGAAATAAGACAGGGTCCAGGATTGGGAGAGATATCCCCAGAAGCAAGGAGGAGAAGCATCGAAAGCAGCAGAATGTGTGAGACTGATTTGTAGGGGTGTTATTTTTTATTGCAGGGGATAAAGCTGTTTAGTATCAGAGGGCGCAGGTTAGAAAGGAGTTCATGTGAACTGAGAAGTGGTAAAGGAAGGAGAGATGGAGATATATGAATAGAGTTAGAGACGTAATGAGGCTGGTAGAAAGAAGTGCATAATTTGTGAAGAAGTAGGGTCATAGCAAATATAAATAGTTATGGTAGCATCACAGCAATATATGATTATGTCACGTGTATTACTGCTGTGAAGCACTATGTACATGAATGGTGCTATATAAATAAAGATATATATACATACATTTTTTTCACATGCCTGCACATTACATTAATTTACAGTGGGTTAGATTAATTTGACCTGCTTTACTAAGCGGCACATACAGTTTAACATGATGACGTCTTCACTTCAATGGCAAACAATATTGTTAGCATTGGCTGTGGACTCATACAAACAAATTCCATTCTTTCCAAGTTCATGTGATGTCAACTTTTTGGGGTTATTCATTAAACTCCAATAGTGCCTATTGCATGGAAACTCCCACTGACTTCAATAAGAGATTATGCGCCATAATGCTCCGATCTGCACAAATGAATAACCTCCTTTGTACTGAGGGTTTTGTGCCATTGAATGTTGGAGACATGTTGAAGTTTTTGGTCCTAGACGCATTCAAGCTACAATAGTAAAAATATTCTTAATATAAAGCTAGACAAATCTTATTTTTTTCTCATATTTGTAAGTCTTAATACTAATAATAAAAGATACTTAAAAAAAAAAAAAGAATAGTCATGTCAATAAGAAGTTGTAAAAATCAGTTAATCACACACACACACACACACACACACACACACACACACACACACACACACACACACACACACACACACACACACACACACACACACACACACACACACACACACACACACACACACACACACACACACACACACACACACACACACACACACACACACACCATATCAATATTCAATATGTTCCCCACTCTTAAGGCTAACAGAACATCTAAGAATATATTTTGCAAGGTAGTACTTGTATTGCTTCAGCAGTATAAAAGCACTGGAAACAGATACTCATAGCTGTAAATATACAAATATGCCTTCCTAAATAAGGCATTGCATACAAATGTAATACAATAGATGTTATTAATGCATATCTTTTGTAAAGCTAGGCATAAGAAGACTCTTATCCCAGTGGTGCTCACCTATCTCTGCAGTTTTACATCTTTGTACAACCTTCCAGCAGGTGCAGCAGAAAGCATATTAAATGCTCAAGGGGGAAAGACTACCCCTCAGAGAGAATGCGTTTTTTTTTGAGGTCAACCCCCACCCAAGATTGAAAAAGGGGCCTTACCAATTTCTACTTCAGATGAGGATAACTCTCTCCAAACTACCCAGAATCTGAGAAACAGTCCCAATGCTAGTTGCCACCCCACACAGCTGCTGCCACAAATAGAGGGCCTCATGCAGAGAGCATAGAATTTTAAAAGTGGCGAATTTCATAAAAAGTAGCTTTTTTGGAGAGTTTTATTCTCCATATGCAGAAAAGTGCGAATTCTGCTATGTTTAACATGGATGCGTGTGGCGAGTTTAAATTGGCGAGATGCGCGCTTCAGAAATGTGTAAAAACAAATTCGCGCCTTTTTTTTCCCCTTTACTATAGGCGGCGAGCGCCATCTTGCCATCTTTTCCTGGCGCGGCAAAAATGCGAGAATCGCGCCATTTTTTGGCGCGAACAGCCGCTACATGCCGTTCGCACCTCTCTGCATTCGGAGAGTTTTAAAAATGGCGAGATGGAGGTTCTCGCCAGCCGCGAGGCGAGTTTTAGACATAGGAAAAAAAAATTGGCGCGTTTTTCGTAACTCGCCATTTTCTGCCGTTTTCTGCGCGAAATTGAACAAAAAATGGCGAGTTTTGAAATAACGATGCTCTCTGCATGAGGCCCAGAGTTTTATAAGTTGAGAATCATACGGACACCAGGGAATTCTGGGATCTCACAGGTGGACTCTCTAGTATTTAGAAATTGTCGTTCCCCCTTTTAGTTACAAAAGGAGACATGCCTCTGTAACCTTTCAATATTATGGGAGATGCTTTTATAGAGTTCCCTTCTGCAATGATGTAAGTTATTCAGAACCACTACATGACTTTTATGTCAGTACAATGTCAGACAGCACCCAAGTGGTTAATAGTATAGTTATAGATTATATGCAGGCTATGAGGACAAATGTTAAATTAGACTATGGGCCTCATGCAGAGAGCAGCGCTAATAGGGAAAGCGGCATGTATTGGCGAAATCTGCCTTTAGAAAGGCAGAAAATGGGGAGTTTTAAAAAAAGCGCCATTTTTTTTTTCTCAGAATCTCGCCGCGCGGCTGGAGAGAACAGAAATCTCTCCAGTCTTGAAAACGGCCGTATGCAGAGAGCAGCGAACGCCATCTAGTGGCTGTTCGCGGCAAAAAAATGGCGCGATTTTCAACATTTTCCCTCTCCACCAAGCAGCTGGCGCTCCACGGCCGGTGGAGAAGAAAAAAAAAAAATCGATTTCTTTCCCACTAGTTTCAACAGCGCTCATAGCGCTGTTTGAAACTCTCCATATGCAGAAAGGATTGTAAATGCAGTTTTATGCCCTTTCTGCATATGGAGAAAAAAACTCTCCAATAAAGCTAAAAAAAATTCCCCTCTCCAATTCTAAATAGCGCTGCTCTCTGCATGAGGCCCCATATATTCTGATGCCCACTAAAGCAAAGTATTTGTTATCTATTTTCATACAATTGTTTACATTACGTTAAAATTTGAATCATGTATCTATTATTTTAGCTTCTGTTGTTTGGCTTCATAAAATGGCCTCATAAAAGAAATAAAACATTTAGTAATGCAATTTCTTTATTTCTCGCAGTAAATGTTCCACCACCAGTAATTGAAGCTATGTCCAGACAAGACACACTGCAACCCTTCAACAAAAACGGCAAACTACCTTCTTCCACACTGCAGAGGTCCATAGTTTTTCCACAGACTCCGTGCAGCAGAAATTACTCTCTACTGGATAAGTCTGGACCACTGGACACAGGGTTTAACCAGATCAATATTAAAAACCAGAGAGTGCTTGCCAGTCCAACCTCAACAAGCCAACTCAATTCAGAATTCAGTGACTGGCATCTTTGGAAATGTGGACAATGCTTTAAGACTTTTACCCAGCGGATTCTCCTACAGATGCATGTGTGCACCCAGAATCCAGACAGGTAAAACAAGAAATTACGGATAATCGTGAAGATTAATTACGGTTAATTACAATAATCGTCAGAATAATTTTCGTACACCGTCCTCATTTTGTAACACACATCGCTTGCCGATCTTTGTGTGTCATTTTGCCGCTTAAATGCTAACCTGCTCGATTCAGTAGTTGTCATAAGGTACCATTTTCCCCTTCACTTACCCTGAATACTCAAAACCATAGGCTGTACCTAATCTAATAACTATTCCTATACCCTCCCACACCCTTAGTAGGTCATAGGATTACAGAATATCATAAGTAGAAAACATGAGGCTCAGATTCTTAAATCCCTTTCTGTCTCCAAAAGATAAAATAGCCTGCATCTCGGTGGTATAATAGTCATTTCAGGGTTCACCTACGGTGTGCAGTGTGTATGAACTTAATTAAGTACTAAGAGGTAATGAATTGGAATTTTTTGCTTCGCACTATTTTTCTTCAGAGCATGCAAAGCCATAAATCGTGTAGAGCTGTCAAAAAGATATACCTGCTCTAGCGGTGATGTGGAGGAAAACAGATGCCATTTATTCAATAAACTAATATCCATACAGAAGAAAAATGTTGACCAGATACCTTAGAGTCAAAGTTGGTTTGAACGTTTGTCAATACAGAATTTTATGGCTGTGAAATGAAGATGAAATTTAGCTGAACAAGTGAATTAGAGTTTCTGGTACTTTGGCCAGTGGCACAGTAGATATAATAGAGCCATTATTTATGCATCAAAGCTTGTTTATCTGACAGCGCTGATAGCTGGCAACAGATTTTTTTTTAAATTAATTTAATATGAAAATTTCATCTGCTCTGCTTTTTTTTTATAAAAAAGTTAATATTTAGTTTAAAAAGAAAAATATTTTAATGCAAACGCAATATTATGAGCACTTTGAAAGTAACGGATAGGAAGTCTGCCTTTTTCTTGTGAACAAAAAGTATAATGAGGAAAATACAGTGTATAAAAACGTGCACACTTTTACTCAAACTATAAAAATACCCACCATTCATTAAATGACACTTGGCATTATCGCCCTACAACCACTACTGCAGTTTAGTGAACAGTGGCTCCAAGAGGTAACAGTATTCAAAGACAGCACATAATATTATCAGGTAGAATGTGATTTTCCTAATATATATATTAATTACACTATATTTTCTGGAACTATATTTACTATCTGTACAGAACAACTTTGGGTGCAGAGTTGTTCCTGTTTTTAAATTGCAGTTCTACGATACAACATATAAATGTGCTGCAACAAACTAGACACATGTATATTTTGTATACATTTAAAACTTGGCCCAGCATTCTGACTGTTAAATGCACAATGTAAGAAATAAGATGTAACATCACAGAGCTCCCTACAGGTAATGTATAGGAACAAATCTAGAAAAAATAGGAATATAAAAATGAATGATTGCTCAAGGTGGGTGGTATCTCTAATCCCACCCAAATATACTTTAAATTAGGATGAATGAGCAATGTCCAAAAAATACCAAGACACTAAATAAATGTTCAAAAGGTATACTGAATCCAATACAGCATTACAGCGAGATCATAGTACAAGACACCAATGATCACTACAGTATACATATAATGTGGATATAGAAAAATCTAATACATATAATATCATAATGCAATATAAAGGAAAAAACCTTACCACTAAGAATGAAAGAATGACAGGCTGTTGACTCTTGATAAAGGGCCTGAAACTAGGAGTCTCATTCACCAGGGTGTCAGCCTGTTATTATTTCATTACTTGTAGTAAGATTCTTTACCTTTATATTGCATTATGATATTATATGTATTAGATTTTTCTATATCCACATTATACTGTATGTATACTATTGTGAATATTTGAGTCTTGTACTATAATCTCGCTGCAATGCTGTATTAAATTCAGTATACCTTTTGAACATTTATTTAGTGTATTTTTTGGACTGTTTATTGCTGATTCTTCCCGATCTCTTTTAAATGCACAATAACATGTATGCCATGGAATATGACTACTTTTAACTACAGTACTAAGGGGTTTATTCTATATAGTCCAAAGTCAGTAGTTAAGGGGAGTTTTTGACTGTTCACAGTGCGCTTCAAAGGTTATTGAACAAGTTATTCATTGATTTGCAAAATGTTGCCAATATACAACACAATGTGCAATATACAATATACAATGTGCATTTTGTGATTTGGGGCAAAGCTTCATATCTTTGCAAATTTTCCTCCAGCCACCAATGTCCATAATTTGCATCAAGATTTCACCATCTCTACTCCTAACTTGGATGTCACAAGGGACAGCATGTTCCCAGATGTTTGTGGATGTTCTCTCTTTATTTGCTCACTTGTAGGGGAGATCACATCTCCGGAGAGCTGGGAACATGGTTAGGGTGGCTTACGCTTCTGTTTCTGATGTCAGACGTGAGCGATAACCATGTAATTACTACACAAGCCATACACTTGTAGGCCATGGACCTTCCACCGTGGTAAGGTTATGGTTTAAGTAGCGTGCTCCTCTTCTGTACAGATTACGTTCTGTACTCCTGTGGATCGCTAAATGCGATCTGCCCTAGAAAATAAGCAAAAACATGACATACGGTTTAAAGGATTAAGCAATTTTGTACATTTATTTAAAAAATCACTGTGTGGCCTACAGTATTTTGGTATTAATGTTTCTATGAAATGGAAACTAACAAAGCCTTTTACAAGGAATTCACTAGTCTGGATGAGATAGGCAAAGTCAGTTAATAAAATGTTTGTAAACCAGAAAAATAAGAATATTTTTGTATAGCTTTACATTGGATAATGAAAGCCTCTATGATTTGACCATATCTCCTTTTGTATGTTTAACCCCTTCATTGCTAGAAAATCTCTATACAGCAGGAGGATTAACATTGGCCACTTACCCACAACTACATTTCAAACACTGATAGACATGCAATACATTAATAATCAAAAGGCCTCCCACATTAATACACCCACAACACTATATCTGCAGGTTCATTTGTTTTATATTTACTAATACTCTGTTATGCTAAAAGAGCCTGCAGTAAGTATGAGTAAATTAAGTTTACAATAAAACACTAATTATTTAATGGATTTACCTATGGCAATATTGATTTCATTCAAGTTTATGGTTGTGACTCACATTGATGGCTGATGCTGATGCTGATATTAAATGCTGTGATATATATATATATATATATATATATATTTTAAATATATATATATAGTGATATACTGTGCAGGAAAACAACACGAGATCTTACGGTACTTTATAGTATGTTGGGAGGTAATGCACTATCGCACAGGGCAAATCTGTATCATTATCATAACTGTGGCACTGCATTTTTGGGTTGCACTGTTTAATGAAGAGCAAAGCATAACAAACAGTAAAGAGTTAGACCAGCAGTATAATCTTGCTGAATGTACATAGCACCTCATGTTTCTTCAAATGACTAATGTTTCTCTAGCTCAGAAAACAGTTCCATAACACCAAAAAAGGCTTATTGATTTGACAGTATTTCAATGCGAGATTTATGCGCACATTAAAATAACCACTGTTAGGAGCTAATTGTATGTGCCGACTGCATTACTCAGATGTGATGGAACCCGATTCCCCACAGAGTAACATGATATAGGAGAATATATTTTAGAAGCATTTTTTTCTTCAATAAACATTAAAGGAAAAGCAGTGGGACCTCAGAATTTAACTGCAGACTTGGCAAAAATATCTTCCTAGGCAGAGCTGTGGAATCCTATAAATAAAATTGACTAATGGACGCATATGCTCTATGGTTACAGGGACAGCATTTTCATGGAGGATTACGATCAATACTATTCGGAAGTGTGATCTACTTTCCTAAATACCAAGACATCACATTCGTACGGTTGCACTTTTATAAATATAGCACTTTTTGAAAGCCGCTGCTCCCCCCCCCAAGCTAGTAAATTATCCGCACGTGGGTCAGGGGGTACTACAGAGTAAAACCTTATCATCAGGATCCCCCTGTTCATAAGTTGAGTGAAGTTTTCTTGCCAGCCAATAATCAACGGGAATGTCATGCATCACAGAGAGATTACCCGTAATTAGCTCACTGTTAATGATTTGGCAGCGGCCATTTTGAATTCTCCTTACACTGGAAGATTTAAAGGACCAGGGGAGAATGGAGGGGTGCGTTCCTGGTTATGATAAATCAGGAGTTTTTCTTCAAGTGGGGCCCTTCTGCTACATGTAAAAAACAGATATTAAACAAAAACCACAAAGGTATATATTTTTTCTATTTTAAAGCAGCATGTTGTGAGAAAAGATGAAGAGGTTAGCAATATGTTTTGGGATTTAGTATGTTCTGTGGCAATCCCTGGCAGCCAATGCAGTCCATGCCCAGGAATCCATTGTCCAGGCCTATATCTCAATCATGTACAAATGTCACATGGGTGCAGAAACATGGTTTCAAATAATTGGTCCAACAACATGGAAAGGTGGCAAAAACAGAAAAATCTATTTTTTAGCCGTCCAGTGTGGATCGCTGCCATAAATTAATGCAAGTGCAAGGAAAGGTTGCAAAGTCAACATTTTTTTCAGAGTACATTTTTTCGATATGTGAGTTAGATAGAAAATGGCTTGGTTTAGGGGTTATATGGTGCTGGTGCTTATCTTAGAACTATGATCTTATACTTTTCAGGTCAGTGCCATATGGAAAAGATCAACCCTCCTCTGCTGATTTCTGAAAATGGATTAGGAATAGTCTCTAAACATTCTCTTGAATGTTTTCAAAATACACTACAACATCCCCTATAGCTATTATAGATCTTGCAACATGTCAGGTGTTTGGGATAAGGAAAGGTTGTTCAGATTGGGCAGCAGTCAAATTGATTTAATGCCTGGTATTATACGCATGGTTTCATTTGTTGAGTATCTACAAGACTTATGTAATGAGAGTTGATATCAGGAGGCAATATCCTATCCAGCATATTAAGCCAACTAGAGGTTTTATTTCCCTTGACAGGTGTGCCTGGCAAATGAACATATATTCTACCTTTTACGGAAAATAAATTATGTTTGCTGGGCTTTATGTAGTTTAGATTCATACTTTTTGATGTTTTGGGGAAGACTCCATATTTTGCAGTAAATTTCTCTGAGTTCAGGACTTTTTCTGTGATTACATTTCTAGTCTTATACAATGTTTGCTATATAGTAGGGCCCCACTTCTCTACGTCCGCCAATACAGCGGTACCGGTTCATGACTGCAATCATGTTTCCGCGCATGCGCAGAAGGAAACAGCGACTCCGTGCATATGCAGAAGGGCTGCCCGACTCCACACATGCGCAGAATCCTGCATTCTGGGACTGAGGAGGGACGGAAATCGACGGTGAGCATTGCATTTGTGTGCTTTGCACAAAAACATCCTATGTTCTGCTTTTTGACGATTTCCGCTTTTCGGTGGGGACCTAGAACTGAAGCAATCATTTGAGTGGGGACCGCCTGTACGTAGGTGGATTGTGAAGATGTTGAAAATATTTGTACAGATCCTCTGGAGTACTGGAGTAGATGCATACATGAGCATAAAAAGCTAATGTTACTGGTCACTGATTTCTGCAAGGATATCAGGAAAGCTTGCAAAACATATTTTAAACAATGCAGTGAAGTAGTTGTAGCACATGTACCCCCACCCTCTAGGAGATACTGCTTCAGCTACAGGTGTTTTGTGGTGCACATACCTGTAAGGGTTCAGGAGAGCTGAGTTGATCTGTGATGGGTTGGAGATCAGGACAGGCTTTTGGTGTCATCTGAGTTCGGTGTCAGCGCCTCCAGCTTCAGTGAGCATCCAGTATTTCTGGAGATGGGTCCCACTGCAGCACAGTCTCTCATACCCCTGCTCAATTACTATAGACTCAGGCAGGGATATATAAAACAAGGGCTTTATTGTGCAATCACTACATAGATATAATTACAGCAGTACAGATGCTGATCAGAGATTTCCAAGCCTCAGGATGGTGCATGCCCTCAGGTCGTATTGAGGCATAAGTGTCAGTCTTGAGGCCTTTGTGGCAGTAGATGTTCCCTGATGGGAGAGACTCACAGCCCTTCCTCCAGTCTCAAACTCCAGACTGGACTGCCCCCCTAACTTTTAGCACTTCCCCCTGATATCAAGAAGGGGAGGGCATAGTGTCTGTACCACCATTGGCTACACACACACACCATGTCACCTCCTCTCCTGTCAATAAGAGGCTAGCAGAAGGGGGTTCACTAGCCCTAGATCATACTGTCACAGCTTGCAATACCTATCAAGGCTTGTGTGACAGGAGGCAGAAAAGCAACAGGACCAGCCATGTTACATTCTCCCTTGGGTGGAAATACTAACGTCCCCGCTTGGGACTAATGATGCACCATCCATCATTCTGGAGCCTGCAAAATAAACCAGGTTACAAACAGTAGATGGTACAGCATAACCATATAGTTTCACAGAATCATTCATCCACTGATTACAGCGATGATACTAGCTCTTTCAACATAAAGAGTAGGGAATATCTACTGTACTTAGAATATTTGGGATCAGGCTTCTTAATTGCCGTCCCTCAAAGTTCTTGACCCACAGAAAGTATACCTGGGGCCATAGGGTCCCACCATTTAAGGGGTTCCCCAGACAAAGACCCAGATCCTGGATCTAATGGGTCTGGTACATACTGAAGAAAACACACTAGATGGATTAGACAGCTGAGATGACCCTGGTTCACTAGATTGTTGAGACTGAGACCTGGTTGATCCCCTGAAGGACTGATAGGATCATGAAAACACACAGAAACACCTTGCTCACCATACAAAAGAGATGTTGTTTAACGGTGCATAGGGAAAGTAGTTAGCAAAACACAGATAAATGACCAGAAGGGGTCACTAGAAGTCCCTATAAGTTGCACTCATTACATAATAAAATATAATATACATCATAAAGTACCAGTTTAATAACTAGTACCACTAGATTGAAAATATTACGGACCACATGGGAAATTCCCACACAACCTAAACTATAGCACAAAAGAAAAATATACAATTTTATTACACACTAAAATATGACGAAATGCATAAAATGACAACTAAATTACAAAAAACTAAAAAGATCCCCTAGTGGGCGAGACGGAAAATATATGGTGAATATAGGTGCTAGTTTGAACTTATACTCATAGCCCCATAGCTGTGTTAGTATACTTTGGACCCTGTCTTCATATATTTCTATGGGGCTATGAGTATAGGTTCAAACTAGCACCTATATTTACCTTATATTTTCCGTCTCGCCCACTAGGGGATCTTTTTATTTTTTTGTAATTTACAGTAGTTGTCATTTTATGCATTTCGTCATATTTTAGTGTGTAATAAAATTGTATATTTTTCTGTTGTGCTACAGTTTAGGTTGTGTGGGGATTTCCCATGTGGTCCGTAATATTTTCAATCTAGTGGTACTAGTTATTAAACTGGTACTTTATGTATATTATATTATATTATATTATGTAATGAGTGCAACTTATAGGGGCTTCTAGTGACCCCTTCTGGTCACTTATCTGTGTTTTGTGGACTGATAGGATCCCCTGAAATTAGGTCTTTTAATACGACTAGATGCAGGGATCTCCCCCTCAGAGTCTTCAGAACTACCACCCCCAAACGACCGATTCCCCTCCTCATCAGGAAACTTCGTTAACACAGTGGGGCAGTGGCAGGGGCAGAATGGGTCTGGGCAAAGTCCACAATGTCCTGCACAGGAGTAACATGGGATGGAACATGGGGTGCTAGGGCCAGTGGTTGGGGCATAGCAGATTCCATTGACTGTTCTGTATAGCGGGGCTTCCCTTTGTCCCAGGGAGGTGACACAAGCAGAGACTCAGATCCCCGGTGACCCCTTCCCATACCTGAAGCCACATAGCACGGAATGTCCTTTGGTAAAAGTCTTGGTTCCGCCACTGTTGAAGCCTGCGGTGGCTCACGATCTTCAGGGGACACCGCGGATGCCATCTTTGTGATGTCAGAAGGCGGCGACTCTCTCGCGACAGCGCCCGGCTGGCTCGAGTTCAGCGGCTGGATTGGAAGTGCGTCACCCCTGCAACACACCAAACAGGGCCCCGCCTTGGATGCTCCGCATCTGGTTAGGCACTGTTGGAGGTAAGCAGCAGGAGTCTCACCCATCTGTAGAATCCCTTGCTGCAGTGGAAGTGCTGTGTGCTGGGTGATAATGGTGAAAGGCAGGGTTGCAGACCTGTCTAAGACATGCAAATGAGCATACAGTTATATTTCCATTATATATATATATATATATATATATATATATATATATATATATATATGCAAATATAGCTGTATGCTCATCTGCATGTCTAAGGCAGGTCTGCAACCCCGCCTTTCCCCATCATCACCCAGCATACAGCACTTCCACTGCAGCAAGGGATTCTGGGAAATGACATGCAAATGAGCACACAGTGTCACTTTTTGCATTAATAACCATTTTTAACATGGTTCCCTATAGGCTTAAGCTTGCGGCATGGTCACAGCTTTGAGCACAGCCAGGGTTAAGGTGCATACCCAGAAAACCACCCACAGACAGCTGTTTCGACCTTGATGGGTCTCATCAGTGTGGGGTTGATTTTACTGGGAATGCAAGAGAGGCTATGGGATAGGCTAAACCATAATACTGAGTTAAGTTATGATGAGTAAAAAAAGTGACAAAAAACCCTCCACAGGAAAGCAAATATGCAAATATAGCTGTATGCTCATCTGCATGTCTTAGGCAGGTCTGCAACCCCGCCTTTCCCCATCATCACCCAGCATACAGCACTTCCACTGCAGCAAGGGATTCTGGGAAATGACATGCAAATGAGCACACAGTGTCACTTTTTGCCTCAATAACCATTTTTAACATGGTTCCCTATAGGCTTAAGCTTGCTGCATGGTCACAGCTTTGAGCATAGCCAGGGTTAAGGTGCATACCCAGAAAACCACCCACAGACAGCTGTTTCGACCTTGATGGGTCTCATCAGTGTGGGGTTGATTTTACTGGGAATGCAAGAGAGGCTATGGGATAGGCTAAACCATAATACTGAGTTAAGTTATGGTGAGTAAAAAAAGTGACAAAAACCCTCCACAGGAAAGCAAATATGCAAATATAACTGTATGCTCATCTGCATGTCTTAGGCAGATCTGCAACTTATATATATAAATATATATAACTAAGAAAAAGTAGAGTCAAAGAGGTGCACTCAAACACTGAATAATGAAAAATAGATAAAAAGAGAAAAAAATTGGACTTTATTAGCAAAAAGTATAAAAAACATATAAAACAGACCCACACAGATCTTATGACAAAACACTATGTGACACAGCGTAGAAACACCAAAGAGGTACAATAGGTCTGGTAAGAACCAAAACAAGATAATAATATATTATTGGAAATATACCATAACAGAACCAGGGGAAAAAATAATTTTTCCCAAAATAGTGTGACTAAGATCGGCCGATCCAATGCAATAGATAATGATTAATATGAATGGTAAGTAAATCCAGACCACAGAAAAAATATAGAATGAATATACATAAACCTCTTAATAATGGTGAAAGATGGTAAGACACATAGCAAATGCAAAAAAAAAATTTAGACCCTATAATGTACTGCAAGTCAGCTCTGTATCATGATGCCCGGACTAAGCTGCACATATGGAGTAAGCAGCTGGAGAGAAAAATCCAAATATTGCACTAATAGCACTCATGTAAAATCCCCAGAGATGCAAAGCTCAAAGGTAATGAGCAAAAGTTCTATGAGAATAGCCCAAGGACATAGAGCACCTCAGATACGTAGTGTACAGGGCACTGAGGGAGTCCTGTGATAAGTCCCAGCATCTCACAGTAAGGCAGCAAGAAAGTCCTGTAATACAGACCAAAGTCTCATGTTTATTCTCCCGGAAGAAGCCTTTTTGGCGAAACGGCCGTAGGAGCAGGGCTGTGACAGCACCCCCACCACCCTGTGACCCGTGTGCAACACCAGACTGCCTGAGATTCTCCTCTGTGATATCGCTGATGCCATAAACATGAGACTTTGGTCTGTATTACAGGACTTTCTTGCTGCCTTACTGTGAGATGCTGGGACTTATCACAGGACTCCCTCCGTGCCCTGCACATTATCTATCTGAGGTGCTCTATGTCCTTGGGCTATTCCCATAGAACTTTTGCTCATTACCTTTGAGCTTTGCATCTCTGGGGATTTTACATGAGTGCCATTAGTGCAATATTTGGATTTTTCTCTCCTGCTGCTTACTCCATATGTGCAGCTTAGTCTGGGCATCATGATACATCATGATACAGAGCTGACTTGCAGTACATTATAGGGTCTAAAAATGTTTTGCATTTGCTATGTGTCTTACCATCTTTCACCATTATTAAGAGGTTTATGTATATTCATTCTATATTTTTTCTGTGGTCTGGATTTACTTCACCACTACCATTCATATTAATCATTATCTATTGCATTGGATCGGCCGATCTTAGTCACACTACTTTGGGAAAAATTATTTTTTCCCCTGGTTCTGTTATGGTATATTTCCAATAATATATTGTTATCTTGTTTTGGTTCTTACCAGACCTATTGTACCTCTTTGGTGTTTCTACGCTGTGTCACATAGTGTTTTGTCATACGATCTGTGTGGGTCTGTTTTATGTGTTTTTTATACTTTTTGCTAATAAAGTCCATTTTTTTCTATTTTTCATTATTCAGTGTTTGAGTGCACCTCTTTGACCCTACTTTTTCTTTTTCTTAGTTATATATTTCCCTTGGGTTGGTAGCACCACCAGAGGGTCACTTTTTACCCTGACCTTTGGTTATCTGATTACTTAGTCAAATAGGGGTGATTTGACTGCGGCATCTTTTGTGTGTCTTATATATATATATATATATATATAGCAAAGACAAATTAGACAGAAGGCACAACAGTCGGTTTGGCTGGATGATAAGGTATAAATGTAACTGTTTGCTAAAAAGTTCTCAGTGCTGTGCTGAGATGGGAGTACACAAGCTGACAGCCCAGTGAGAGACTGCAGGGGGAACTGCGGTCTGTCTGCAGAAGTCTTCACCCTCCGTATCCCGGCGTATCAAGATGCTCTCGACCTGCGACGTCATCCACTGCAATCCGACTCCATCCACCTTTAAGATCAGCATCAGGACTTTACTCCATTGGGATCCATTTAATATCGAGGAGTTTTTTAGCCACCAGTTACATTTATACCTTATTATCCAGCCAAACTGACTGTTGCACCTTCTGTCTAATTTATCTTTGTTCTATATACTTTGATCTTTGTGTGATGTCTTAGGCTAGGTCCCCGGAGGTGACGGCGGCACGTGCGGTGCACAACAGTCACTAACTTCAATTAGGCAGGCCCCAGTGTCTTCTTGTGTGTTGGCTCACGCAGTGCGGTGGCATGTCAGTCGGCAGGGGAGACAACACGATTGTGTTCTCGTGCAGCGACGCGGTCATGTGGTGTGCTAGGAGCCAATACGAGGGCAGATAGCTTGGACCAATGGGAGTGCAGTGCTTTGAGCTGCTGGGCTGTGCCCCCCCCTCCATTTGGCCATGCTCCCCGCACCTCCCATCGCTCCCTCCAGACCGCAGATCGCGGTTTTAAGCTGTGCATGCGCCGCCTGGACACCAGGTGCACGTGCAGCAGCCACCACCAGGAACTTAGCCTTAAACAGTGTTTTTTCAGCACTCTAGGTTTATACACTTTAGTGTCTTATCTGCGCATCCATCTCTTCCTTTTTTTTTAATATATATATATATATATATTTTTTTGGCCATCAGTGTAGGGTTCTTAACCAGCTGGAAACTAAAAGTAAAGGAAGAGAGACAGGTAGTCCAAAGGCAGCTCTGCGTTTCTCTGATGTCTGGGACACTCTTTTTGTTGAGAAATGTAACATTTTTGCAACAAAATAATAAAAATCTGAGGTAATGTGGTTTGACTGAAGATCATACAGTATATAACATTTTTACGTGGGGAGGGTGGGGAATGCTTTAAAACAGTGACCAAAGAAGTCAGCATCCATGTAAAATTCTCCTCTGTTCCAGTGTTTTTCAAACATTTGGAAAGGCTTGAACTTAACTTGCCAAACAGTATTAAGCAGGCCTGGAGCCTACAAAATGTGTGCAGCAAATGTATGCCTCTACTACTTCAATGAGTAAATTACATATTTTGTTTATTTAATTTACTTACTTTTCCACACTAATGTGTTACTACAAATAGTTTTCATAGTTTCTGGTACACAGTAAATACAAAAATGGCCTTGCTGCTTTTGAAGATCAAGCTACAGTAACTCTGAGTCCCCTCCTATCAAGGATCAGGCCTATCCATGGTCGTGTATTTGCAAACTGTAATATGTATTCTAGAGCAGTGGTTCTCAAACCTCTCCAAAGTTACTACCTGCACATCAAGTTTTATGAATAACCAATGCATTTGCATGCAGGTCACTTAGATCACATCAGTTCACTTAGTTTGCATATGAATAGAATGTTGGGTGGTTGCCTCTAAATCCTCGTGTCGACATGCCACCTTTGGCTACTAACCTGCCCTACTCCTTGCAGTAAGCCCTGCTAGAATCAGGCTGCCAGTAGTCAACATGGGGTTTTCCCCCTCCTTGGTGCTGCACTTGAGTGGCAGTGGGAGGTGGTGACATCAGGCCTGAGCATGTCCAATCAAGGGACAGACTTAGTGCCCTCCTCCTAGCAGTGGGGACAGTGCCGCCCCAAATTTAGTAGTGTCTCTACCCACTTGAGAGAGGCATGTCACACAGCCAAGAGCCTTCTCTGGTCCTCTTCCTCTCAGGGGAGAGTGAATGTGTACCATACCTCTGCCCGAGGGGCAGGGAACAGCTGGGACTGCTGCTGGTGCCCTTGGCCTGTAGTGAAGTTCCTGGGACCATCCTTCAGTGAGTAGCTGACAGTTGCTGCATTGGTCTGAACCCTGCCGTGTACTGTGCTGCACAGAGTGAGAGAATAAGCCGTTCCTGTTGTTATACTCCTGCCTAGTGGGTGATCTTACTGGGGGGGAGAGGTGATAGTTCTACTGTAGGAGATCATCTTCACCTATCTGGAGCCTACAGCAGATGGAGGCGCTGCACTGCTCGAGAACCATGTGGGTAATGTACCCCAGAAACCTGATCCTGTGTCCCCACTACCATTGGTGGACAGCTCAGCCCTCCTGTTACCAGCAGGTATCATGCACCACATGACCAGTAATGGCAGAATCTCCCAGAGGGTGGGGAAAACACAGTTACACTGGTCTGGCTCAGGGTCTTGAGGAGACAGTGGAGAATCACTGCTCTAGATTTACCATCTCGAGCAATTATTTTCCTTTATTAGAGCTTCCTGTGTCCACTCTCCAGCCCCCAACATTGTACTACAGTGTAATAATGTGAAGTTCACTGGAAGCCATAATAAACTAGTTTCAGGTACAGTATAGCAAAACAACTGTGACTCCAGAAAAAAAAATCTAAGCTTTTCTGGATGCCATTGGCCTTACCATCATCATGTAGTTTCAGACTGTTTATTCTGCTATCTGTTCTGAAGTTATTTGGAGACATGGGAAATGAGAAAAAAAAGTAGTTATGTGATAGCAGTAATAGGAATTGTATGGCATTCTGGTAAAATATGTAGAACTGTTTCCAAAATATCCCAGACTGTCACAAAATATACATTTTGTTTCAGATAAACAATCAGTGTTTGTTCTGCCTTTGCCTGTGTCCATATCTGTTAATGGAGGCTTTAGATACCTTTTAAAGATCTTTCTCGTTCTGTAATTCTTGCCATAGAAGAGGCATCAGTCTTATCGTCAATGTACGGTATAAAACTATGTCACCCCGCTTTTTCCCTGGTTGCATCAGTTACAAATTTTGAAGAGTTTATGTGGAGAAATTAGGAAGGAGTTACGAAGTGCAGAAATTGTAATGGAAATATAAAATTGCATTGTAAATGAGAATATTCACAATTTGGTGTCATCATTTTCTCTGTTTTATTGTGTGGCAGAAAACCCTCCAAAGCCAAGGTGCTGAAAACCTCTCAGCAAAAGAAATCTTTGTCAAATGTAAGAAACCTGGTATGCAAGCTGCTTACATTTAATTCCATCATACAGTAGGTGATAAAGTGGATGTTATGTCTTTTTGAATTACTTTGTCTACCAGATACAGTTTTTGCCCATTGTCCATTGTAAGAGTTACAACCAGGGACACAAATCTGAGGGTGTGTTATCAGGCGCTCGTAAACAATTAGTGTGAATAATAGTAAACGTGACTTTATAGTGCATACAATAATCAATTGTGCATTAAATAATAAATAAAAAGTGAACTAAGTGAACAATTAAATAAAAATCGTAATTACTTATGTAACACGTGTTCTCTCCCCACCCCCCCCCCCAACCTCACTTAGGGACCAGTGTGTGGGAAAGGGGGCATTACTTGGCTGTTGTGGTGCTTCACCTGTTGGTTTGCAGGAGGTCTGAGTGGTCTGCTTGTTGTTATGAGACATGACAGGACTGGCTCACACAGGACTCTGGGTTCTTCATGGTTGTCAGCGCCTCCAGCAGTGATGGATCCCACAAGTGTAGGCGTCAGCCCACATCACTACACACATACCTCCCTCCAGCCCATGAACTGACACCTTAGGAAGAGGTATCTTTACAGGGTCTTTATTCATGGCATCATACAGCATGTTTAGCAGCATACAGTAGTCTTCTCCACACGTCCCAGGACTTCTAGACTGTGCTTTCTCTCTACACTGCTCTGCTCCAGGTGGTCTTAGGCTAGCTAGCCCAAGTGAGCAAGCTTAACCTGCCATGGGGAAGACTCACAGCTCCCACCATGATCTCACCCTCCTTCACCCTCGCCAGGGATCAGAGAGTGACACACTCACCCTCCTTACTCAAGGAGGAGCAGGGGGTGACACAACCTCACCCTCTCAAGGCTGAGGGGAAGTCTCCTAAATTTTAGGCTACTCCCCTTAGAAACTTCTGGAAGGGATGGGCTCATGGACTGTACTCACCTACAAGGGGCTGTACACAGGCCATGAGACACCACCTACCTTCCTTCCCATTCTGGGGAAGCAGAAAGGGGGGTCAAGGGCCCACAGATTAACCTGCTAATGCCTGGATCTTAACATGGGTTACATAGCAGATACACTATGTGGGGAGGAACAGGTACAGCTGGACATACCTTGTAACACTTAAAAAGTAAATTTATATACACAACACCACCACGTAAAAATAAGTATATTAATTGAAAAGCAGCTCAAAACAAAACCCGTAATAGACTGTTCTTGAGTCTATTTCTTCCTTGTAGACTTCCAGAGTTAGGGGAGCACTGTGAATGGAAATGCTGTGAACATCTTGTGCTCCCCTAACTTTGGAAGTTTACGTTTACAACCAGGGAGACAGCTTTGGGGGAAATTAAACCATGGCTTTATTCAGCCCATCACTTTAAACAATGCAGAAACCACAAACTAAATAAAACAGCCTATCCCTTTGTGAGGGCTAACTCACTTCCCCAGTCCTTATCTGCAGGGCTGGGAGGATATGCGTCTTTCCAACCTATAACCCCCAAAGTTCCAAGAGGTACCTGTAAGCAATGGCTTTTTGTGGCAGTCTGGTTGGTGTCCGGTGAGGGGCCAGCCTCTGGCAGGTTCCTGGGGCCTCTGTGCCCAAGAAAAGAGACCTGGTTCCTGGTGTCTTAATATCAGCACAGCCTTGTGCTCAAGACATCATCTCCTTTGGAAGCACAGTTATGACTGCTCAGGGGTCTCTCTAAGCAGTTTTCAGCAGGAGCCTTTTTATAGGTCTGATGAGCCAGGTGGAGACTGGTTAATTTTCTTTAGCTGCAATTAACTTCTCCCTGCTGGATTCCTCAGACCACTAGAGGCTTCATATTGAAGCCTCATTTAGACAGGGTTCAGTCCCTGTTACACCCATCTTCTGCTCTCTGCTGTGGTCCTGTCATGGTTTCTGACACACATGCCAATATGTGACGAAGCTTATGTTTCAAACATCACATGTGAATAATTGTTATGCCTTATGCCACTAATCAAGCAGTTGAGTAACAGTTTTAGGAATAACAACAAAGAAAAAGAGAAGATTTTATTCACAATCACACTGTCTTCTTTTGGAATGGCTAAGACTAGATAACTAGAGGTCATAAATGTTAATGGTCCTTTTCACTGTTATAAAAATTGATTGTGATTAAATAAACACTGTCCTTTGAGTATGTAGTTATATACTGAAGAGCCGCACTATAATTATCCCAAAGGCACTGTATAGTTACCTTCAAGCATATTCTGAACTATAAATCTTTATGGGGTACATTCATCAAGTGCCGGTATGGGTTACCGCACCTATTCTGGTGTTAACGCAAAGTCATTGGGAGTTACCACCAGAATGGGTGCGGTAACCCATACAAGCACTTGATGAACGTGCCTTTATATGGACTGTGACTCGTGCCTGTTTTTTGCCAACAATAGACCCTAAAAGACAGTTTTGAAAGGGCATTTTTCTGCAGAAATGTATAAAGCTATTTTGGTCCCTTTTATACACTCGCTGAGTCTGCTTGTGACTTGAGGAGACCGCAATATGAGACAGAGAGAAATTGCACCTTTTTTAGGTAGAATTGATGTAAGGGCCTTATCATTTTTTTCTATCTACAGCAAATATTTCAACAAAGAGATCTGCTTCGCATGCAGGAAACTTGGCTATTAAGCATCTTAAACTTGGCCCAACTAAAAGGGAAAAAGGTCAAGGGTATCAAAGCAGAAAAAAGTATGTTTTGATGCACAGCTTCACTTTGTGCAGTACTGTTGTGTCGTGTAACAACAGTTTTTTTGTTTTTTTTATTACTTACATTTTTTATTTATCCTTTTTCAAAATTAAAGAAAAGGGGTACATAAAAAAGATATAGGGGTACATTGATACATATAATCTGGTGATGTTACAATAGGTGGAATGCATTAGGGGAGGTGGGAAGGGGACAGCATTTGTACATATATAGTATAGTAAACAACAGTTTAAATACTGTACATCATAAATCACACCGTTCAGAATATTTTAGTCGAAATATGGGGATATACCTGCATGACAGAGCCAAGGGGCACAAGTCTCCGAAAATTGCAAGGTACAACCATTTTTTTTTATATTTGATGCACAATTTTAGACTTATGCTCATTCAGATGTGGCCGATATTTTGCCAAAAATAAGAGGGGAAAAAGAATGAGACGCAGAATGTGATACCTCATTCTAATATGTGCACAATCTTTCTCCTCCTCAACACTTCATACTGAGTCGCAAGCTGGGGCAGAGGGAAGGGGGGATGCACCAAAATTGTCTTGATACATAGTTAATATATATATATATTTAGTCACATTTTACAGGAGCATGATACAGAAAATCCATCAATCAGCCTTATATTCACACCCACCACTGCTCTTTCAAAAAATAAAAAATAAATATTTTCACAGCTTTTTCATTTCAAGATTCACACTTTGTTTCCTTCTCTTGTATCATACTTTTTTTTACTCTACTTCTAGACTTTCACTACAGCACATTTATTTCCCCTCATTTTAACCCAGGAGGGTGATATTCAGTGATAAATCAGTGATTTTTTTAGTACACTTGTACATGAATATGTCATTGGAAAAGGACTGGCACTGAAAGATGGATATTCAAAAATACGTAACTAGACAGGTATAGTATTTACCCAAGACAACCATTAATCAAGCTGAAAAATTCTACCATCAATGTAAAAGTACTCAGATAATAGCCTCTGAAATCAGCCATGCAAGTAACAACAATTAACAACTTCTCATGACAAATTGGATACCATTTTTTTTAACATTAAATTGATCGTTGACCAAGCTTGCTCATCCTTGCCTACTGTCATGCAGTCATTGGTATTAAACAAAAAAAAACCCAGTAAGATGACCATTATCATCAAAATTATATACAAACAATAGCATTTAGTAGAGAATGAATACATTTTTTTAATATATTTTGGCGTTTACATATCAAGTCAATTTTTAAGCAACACAGATACAAAGAGATCCTGTGGGGCCTATTTTCATAGCTCCGGTGTGTCCATCCACTTTTAAACAGTCCTTTCCTATTTGGATTGGGATGCTTTGCTATTCTGTAAGCTCATTTCCAATTGGTGCGTAAAAAGGCTTTTTTAGAAGTAGTTTCACTACGACTCTGCCAATCCAACTTTGTTTTCACCCCACCTCAAGGGTGGCGAGACTGGTACTGCAAGTTACATCCAGAGCCTAAAATTTGGGTTTGGCTGAGAGACCAAAACCCCTATGTCACACTGGGGATGGAGTTAGCACAACCTCAGGTCATTCCACTTCAAAAGCAAGTACAATCCGGGCATTTTGGCTTTTAAACCATGCGGTTTGTCACTTTTTATAGACATGGTTTAGAATATGTAATTTGCAATAGAGAATATTTTTTTTTTCACATTTCATTCTGCTGCTTCTGAACATGCTAAACCGTGCTGTGGGGCACTGACAACTTTGGAGCTAATAGGCCCCTACTCTATGTCTATTTCCATCAATATAATTATGATAACTATATACAAATCTATTCAGGGAAATACAAGGAGCTTTCAACATAACTATTCATCAGAAGGGCAGTACCAACGACACAGGGTCCTCCCTTAAAGTTGGAGGAAAGGAGATTTCACCAGCAACAAAGGAAATGATTCTTTGCAGTAAGGGCAGATAAAATGTGGAATTCATTACCCATGGAGACTGTGATAGTAGATACAATAGATATGTTCAAAAAAAGGTTGGACATATTTTTAGAAAGGAAAAGTATACAGGGATATACCAAATAAGTAAACATGGGAAGGATGTTGATCTTGGTAGTAATCTGATTGCCAATATTTGGAGTCTGGAAGGAATTATTTTTTCCCCTTATGAGATATTTTTAGATTATATTTCACTGAGGTTTTTGTTTGGCTTCTTCTGGATAAATATACGGCAAGTAGAAATATAGGTTAAAGTATCTGTCATCTAAATTTAGCATAGGTTGAACTTGATGGACGCCTGTCTTTTTTCAACCTCATCTACTATTTAACTATGTAACTATATCATGTTGATCAAGACACCTTCCATCAATTTCCCCCTGGTGATAATCCACAGGAGGATCCAGGGAGGAGTTGCTAACACCAATACTGTAACGGACTGTATCAGATGTGGTGCCTCTGTCATTTTCTTTCTTTCTTGGCATCAAAAAAACTCCCCAGCAGGACTGGGGTGGTATTAACCTCTCTTGCTAATAGTCTGCACCAGATGTAACACTTTTCTCACATTTGAACTGTGACCAAAAATGGGGCATTGCAGCAAAGAATACTTTCCTTTACCTCGAGCAGAAGCAAATGTAATGTAGTCATACTGTATCTAAAACAAAAATGTTGATCTTTCAGTTTTCTTGGGAATGAAGAATTATGTTTTCTGCTGGGCTTCTGAATGGGGGAGCGCTTGTCACTGAAGTTTTTGCACAACCTCTAGCCCCCCACCCCCACTTAGCAGCCCGATAAAGAGGGGTGGCAGAGGGAACTATGTTTGTGCAAACTCTGGTTCTGCATATAATGATATCAGAACACATGGAGTAGGTTGAGGAAATCAAACCCTCTCATGCCTCATTTTAATATGCTAACAAGCTAGTTTACAAAATACGTAGAAATATGTCTAAGTGCCTTATGTTTTTAAAAAGTGTGTCTGTCACCAAGATTAAACTCCTTTAACATATGACGGTTAGTGGTTTATTTGGATTAGATAATGAAAGAATTTTAAATTATTTTTTCAGTGTTAGTAAATCTGAAAGTTGATACAATAGGGTTGGACGACAAAAAGCATTAAAGTAACAAATATTAACATACATTGTTATAGAAGGTAAGGAGGGCCCTGCCCCAAGGGGCTTCCGATCTATACAGAAGGGTAAGTGAAAACATAAGATACAAGGATGAGAAGGCTAGTGTGTTTCAGATAGCTGCTTGTTATGTAAAGGTGTTAGTGTTGGGAAGATGTAAATGGGATTATGCAAAGTTAGAGCTGTGAAAGCAGGTAATGTGTGAAGATGGCAATGCTTCAATATACATCAGAAACACTTTACCCAAGACCAATAACAGAGCAGCTGTAACATCAGCAAACGGCTGACACCATTTGGCCTTTGGGGCGATTCAGGTGTTATGACCCAGAGAGTCTGAGGTAGAGTGAAATCAGCAGCAAAGCATACAGATAATATAGATAAGTGCACTCACAATTACTGTGAAAAATTATACCACAGAATTAACATCTGTATAATTGTAAATGCAATATTCCACAATGTGAACAAAGAAACATATGCAAATTCGATCTAAATAGAGTAACCTGGTATAGTCTCAATATCCCCATATAAAGGGAACATCCTCCAATAAATCCACAATACAGTAAAAAAATATCAAACATGCATAAGGTAAATGCATAAAGTGACTTGATGCATGTATGAAAAACACATCGCTGACACACTTGCCCAGAGCGACTCAACGTTTTGGGCACCAGCCATTTGTCAAGACTTTTTTTGCAAGACTGATGTCCTTCTCATTTTATATATCAATGATAATAAAAAAAATATATACAAGGGGAAAATCTCTATTAGTTAGAATGCCTCAATGAACTGTAGCATACAGTACATAATTTCATTCTGGCTAATAAGCTTGCTAGCTAAGATTAGTCTCTCATTTGTATTAACATGCTTGTTGACATGGGAAGTATTAGGATTAATGCATTGTTGTTAATTTAAGCATATTTTAATAAAATATCATGAAAAAGATCACACTCATACTTCCACTTTCATTTCGTGCTATTAGATCATGAAGTGGCCTATAATACACCTGTCCAACACATTCTATGTCAGTAGCAAAATATTTGTTGATTATCAAAGTTTGTTGAACTTTGGTCTTGGTGAAGAGTAGATTATGGTATCTATAAAAAGCTGACCAACTATTTAAACTTTAAAAAAAAAATGTTTACCTTAGTGACACTATTTTTGTAATTTCCGTGTATGCTATCCCTCCTGCTAAGTATCATATATGAGACCATATAGAAACAGCTCAATTGTGTTTCTATCTATTTTAGGCCTTACCAGTGTGGACACTGTTCTCAGTCCTTCTCCCAGCCATCAGAATTAAGGAACCACGTTGTCACCCACTCCAGCGATAGACCCTTCAAGTGCGGCTATTGTGGGCGAGCCTTTGCTGGCGCAACCACGTTAAACAACCACATCCGGACGCACACAGGGGAAAAACCATTTAAGTAAGTTTTTAAGGTATCAGGTCCTTTATACAAGTGAATAACAAAGGGGGGGAAGGGATTCATAGGTTTATGACCATAGCCTGACAGTTTTATTTCACACTACTTGGCCCACAACATACTAGAAATGTTCCCTAAAGACTGTACAATCCCCAATGATCAACTTTCAAGAACGCTATGTAAACGCCAGCAATGCTGGAGGAGCCCAGAATATATTGCTTAGTATTTACATTGTAGGCTCTTGCTGCAGTGGACGGATCAGATTTGAATGTCTGAAGGAAACAGTGAGATGTTTGAGTTTTGTATGTATCATGCTCAACAATCTGAATAGAGTCAATTAGCATGTAGATCATTTTAAATCCTAAACCTCTTGGACCATTATTTTCTTCCACTAACTCTGAATCAAAAATCTCCCATTCAAATGTGTCATCATTTATTCCTAAATCCTACTCTTGACATCTTTAAGATTTTAAGATGGTGTTTTCAGGCAGATTTGGAGAAAAGAACCTTAATTATATATTACACTAAAGTTGTAAGATAAAAACGCCTCTCTGCTTCAAGTTTACCTACAAAATTGAATTGATTCAAATCCACTGATTCAAATGCATTATTGTTCAAAACAATTCAAGTTTACGTCAGTCGCAAACGTTCACCTTTCCGTTTCACACAAATAAATCATGTTTTGTAATGAAATATGCAGTCATTACAGACCAGGAGGAATATGTATCAAAGACTCCCAGGGGCATACTTGGGCAAAACTGGATTAATGGAAGCAACATATTTATCACAGCAAAAATCCCGCCGTATCCTATTTAACATTTTTTCATTGATAAATCTGATGCAGATTTTTGCTCCACTTTTGTCCATGTTTTGAAGCTGGGGGACTTTGATACAGCCCCTCAAATTACCACGCACCTCCCAAATGCAAAATTGGAGTTAAAGTTCTTCACAATTACTATGTCAAAAGGATTTATTGATTAGCTAAACGAACACACACACACACACATGCCAATGGGATGTATCAAACTTCATTACTAAACCTGTTACATTTGGCAGAAGTAGAATGCGTTTTTTGTGATTAAATGATAAGAATGATGTTTGCAATGTATTTCTCTCACGGGGAGATGTAACATAGCAAAGGAAAGTGTGTTTTGGGTCCATTGCTCAATTTTTGCTCTTTGTTGTGTCATGCAGTATGTGTAAAGCTTTGCGAAGCTTGGTACATCTGGCTCAGATTCATAAGCAGTGAGACACACGGGTCTATTAACTTAAGTCTCCCGGCTTCAAAAGTGGGGCAAAACCAGTAAAAAAACAGAACCATATTCATCAAAGAAAAGAAATGCCACTGAAATCAAAGGGAGTTTCTCCTGTGATAAATCTGGTGCGATTCTTTTGGCCAGACTTTGCCCCAGTTTTGCAGCCAGGAGACTTAAGCCAGTAACCCCCACAGAGCTTGATACATCCCATGTTGACACATGCAGGTAATGCCTCCTATTGACATGCCCCAAATTGCAAATTGGCAGAACACATGCAAAGAGACCATATACATTATACATTGACGAAAAGGCCACACCATTATAATTCCTATCTTCTTGCTACACAGTTGCCTTGATACACCTTAATGTACGTTTACAGTGATTTCTTTTTGCCATATAAATGTACTTAGAGATTGCACGCTCTTATTTGATCCTTATGACATATTACATCTAAAATAAGTCCAGAAACAAATCATTGGTGATCTGAAGAAATGTAGGCATTCGTTTATACAGGCAGTCCTCGGTTATCCGACACAATGCGTTACTCAAAATGGCGTTGTAAAGCGAAACGTTGTAAAGCGAAACACGTTTTCCCATAGGAAAACTGTTTAAATGTAAGGTTCCGTTCCTGAAGGCATTTTTAACACAAAAATACACCAAATATTTTATGCAGGCAATAAGATATGCAGCACACACATAAATTATATAGTGTATATACTGTATTATATATATAATATAACAAAATAAATAATATATTAGATAGTATAATATTATATAGTATAATATTATATATATACACGCTCTTACGATGCTTTGCAACAATGTTTATGTGAATGTGTATATATATACACACATACACAACGTTGCAAAGCGTCGTAAGAGCGTTGGATAAGCCATTTTGGCGTTGTAAAAATGAATATAGGTATGCATTGCATAGCGTTGGATAAGCCATTCGTTGTAAAGCGAAGCGTTGTAAAACGAGGACTGCCTGTATTAAGGCAAAGATCAGTGTGTTTCATTCACATCAGATTTTAACAATCTGTGTATGAATGCAAAAATATGTTTTTGACACTGCACCTAGTTATTGAAATTGTTGCATCACATGTAAGAAATAGTCTCTTGCATTTGTTGCAGAATGTTAGACAAAGCGGTTTAAGCATCTTTTGATGTGGCAGATTGTTTGACGCAGAATAAAAGGAGAAATAATAACATAGCTGCAAAATTTGATGCATCCCATTGTAGTACATGCATCACATAACTCATCACATAACTCATCACTAACTCTACCACTCAACGCTCCCCATGTTGCAAACTGCAGCACACAATGAAATACTGACCCAAATAAACTTCTTGCAACAACACAAGATTCAAATATGCCAACTTTCCTCAAAATAGGGAGCAATATTTACTTTTTTTGCGAGCAGCTCTGCCAAGATACGAGTGAACACATTTTCATGCATGTGATGCCGCTCATTAGCAAGAAGAGCTTTACATCCCCATATACCTGGCAAAACTGTTTTACGTACAGTATACAGGACATCAAGAATCAGATGCCGGATAACAATGCAGCACAGCATCTATTCTGCTTGAGTCACCTGTACTGAAGCAGGGACTGATTGAGCCATCTGTGCTGAAGCAGGGATATTCTGAAAACCTGACCTTTTGGGAGGTGGGTCTTGAGGACTAGAGTTGAGCACCCTTGCCTTAATGCATAGATCTCCGGTAGGTTTTTCCTCGTAGCACTCCACTTCAAAAGCATGATCAAGTGAGCTACTTATTAGTCTCGCTACAATGAAAGCAGGCGATAATTATGCACAGAAGAGCTATCAAATGATAAAAAATACCATTGCTTTTAACAGGAATATCTAGTTTGACATATCTGTAAAAAGGTATATGGTTGGTCTGGCAAACCATATCAGATTGGACCAGGGTTATGGTGGCTCCCGTTTCCATCAAACCGGTAGCCCGCTACCCCTGATAGTCACTGGGTGCCGCTGGATCGTGGCAATTCGGTACACCCTGCCAGTGGAGGCACACATCAGTTTATCTGTTGATATTTTTGCATCAGTTTTTGCAGCCAGGAGAATATGATAAAAAGGCCCAACATGTGCCTCTTCTAACGGCAAACCTATTCTGCTACCCATAAAACAAAGCAGATACTGGCATATGTCCATCACAATCTACTGGCTGCAAAACTGGTGTAAAAATGGTAAACACAACAGCATTAGCATAATGAAAGATAAAGAAGAGCCCATAGAAAGCAATAGGATTTCTTGCTATGGTAAATCTGGTACAGTTTTTGTTTTTGTTTTTTTTGCATCAGTGCTGTACCACGCTAGTTTTACAGATGGGAGACTTTGATAAAAAGCACCCATTACGGGGTTGTTACGAGAAATAGAAAAAGCAAAGCTAAAACCCCGGCAGTTATGTAATTGATTTCCTGTGGCTGCTGTGTAAATAGATTTTAGTAATTAATTGAAGAGGTTCTGAGGTCAAAACAGAAAATAGATTTATTTTAATGTTAAGGTGTTACTTATCTGTAACCCGATTCAGTCCACTATACTGTTTCAGTTTTGTTATATTTTTACAAATGTGTCATCTTTTCCTTCAAGTTGAAAGCAACTTGAATTGCATGCAAATCATCTTTTGGCTTCTAAATATTAGTTTTACATGATAACAGTTATTTTATTTAAGTACCTTTTTACGACAATTTCTTCTCAAAGATATAAAATGAAAAATAAAACCTGTTAGAAAGTAAGGATTGCATTGCTTATTGTTTGCAGTAAATTATTTATAGGGTTTCTTAAATGCGGCCTGTGGCATTCATGTTAAAATCTATTATTGCCATAAAAAGTGCAAAACTAAAGAAGTCCATTAGTCTACAATGTGCTTTGCAAAAAAACCTAAATCATTTCAAGTCCTTAAACAGACATTATAACTTCCTTCTTTTAATCACACTGGGAAGTATAGAATTATAAATACAAATGTACATGGATGCATATATGGAAACGTGTAGGTAAATCATACAAACATCGACATTTTTTAATTTAATCTTAAATAAAATAATTTCAGAGAGATTAAACATATGGCATTACACATTTGTAGAATTAGTTACTCTTTTGCTGCGACATCCCAAATCCTTTAACATCTAGTCTATGCCTGCCTTCCTTCGATGCCAGCGTTCAAAACCGTTTTAGTTTAGCATCAGACACGAAGACTCTATCTAGCAATTCTTAGTGTTGCTATTTGGCACCCTTTGAATAATGAATCCTTTTCTATTAAGTGCTGCAAATATTGCTATCCTTTCCATAATATAACATATTACCATAAAAACATACAGGTGCACCGACGAGTATTCTAAAAAATGCCTTAAACTTGGTTTGGAATATCTGGGGCTATCACCAACAAGATCCAGGTAAATGCTGCAACATTTCAGTGACATTTCTGCAGAGACTAATGGCCCATCAGATTAACACAGCAGGGGTCCCTGGCTGTCCCATTCAGTTTGAATGGGACTGCCAGGGACCCCCACTGTTAATCCGATGGGCCATTAGTCTGTCAGCAGAAATGTCACGGAAATGTTGCAGCATGTACCAAGCATGTACCCAGCATGTACCCAGAATGTACTTGGGTCTTGTTGGTGATTGCCCCAGATTTGTTTTAGAATACTCGTTGGCACTACAGTAAACATATATTATCAAAATAAAAGGGCAGCATAGCTAATGTGAGTTATATCAAACATAAACCTCTAAGTGTGCCAATTTATTGAAGGACTTTGTTGCTATTTTGCTTCATTTGCTATTCTGTAGTGTAAATGCTGTACTAGGAGCCAGTACAGTATAGCATGGTATGCATCTTTCTGTTCTATTTACCATTAGAAGCACTGAAAAATACTGGTACAGTAGGTCTAAGGTGACATAAACCAATCATCCTAATAGATCATTGTTATCATGTTAGAAACTTAATTAAGAAATGTCTTCAATTGGACACTAGCAACCAGAATAGGAAACCGAGAACTTGATAAATAAATAGAACTTATCACAGCTTTTAATACAGTAGATACATGTTTGACACATTCCTGTGTTATTCTTTATTAAAGATATTAAAGATGCTAGCCCCTTTTATTTCTTTTTTAAAAATCATTTTTAGAAAGTTCCTTTAAATTTAAATATTTCAACTGTTAAATAGCATTGGCCAAATTCAAACTAAACGTTGTATTTCACACAGTGCTACCTAATTCTGTGGTGTAAACTTTTTATTGGGTATGTAAAAAAAGTACTAAATGCCTTAGTTCCAAGTTTGTCATGCAATAAAAGGTAGTATATTTTGGCACACCAATCCACTAACTAATCAGTTTTCTAATAAACAATCAGCAATACACTAATGTGTCATCAGCACTTCAGGCGCTCTGAGGAGATGATCTGCCCGTACACGTTAATGAATACACCAAAAATCATTAGGTGATCAATACTTCTGAGTTATTTTCATTGAGCTGATAGGTCTGATACATTAAATCTGACATTTTACATTTGTCAAGATCACAGTGCAGTTTTTTAACAGTGGAAAAGCCTGCTGAAAATATTCCCAGAAAGACAATCAACGAATCACAACTTATTTATAATCCCATGCTGGGGTGCTTTAGCAGCTGCTGTAAATAAGTATATATCCAGAAATCTAAAGATATATGTAACCCCCTTTTCCCTTTGGCTAAGGGAAACCGCGGGTGATTACTCGTGCTGCAAGTACCTGTACGCTCACAGGAGGCCTGAGCCTCCGCTTTTAGGAGCCTGGGGTGAGCTCTCTCTCTCTTAGTGCAGCTCCTCCACCTATGAGGGATCCCAGCGTTGGCGGGATGACTCCTCATGGGACCCAATACAATCAGTAAAAACAATATCGGTTTTACTGTAACAGTATATAGCATATATCACACCAATACAATACACCAGTAACACGTTGGTACCTTCCTGGTCACAGGCCTGACCAGGGACTAGTGAGAGGAGGATGGATCAGGTCCCACACAGCGGTGCCTCCAACACAACTCCCCTTTCACATTATGCAGGGTGCGGTCCGCAGTGAAGTCTCCAGCTGGAGGATTCTTTTTATCTGCTGCCACGTTTAGCTCTGGTCCCAGGCCACAGTCCGTCGCATGGACGTCCGTCCACCTGCGCAGTAGTGCTGCTGCAGCTTTAATGGGAGAGTCCCTATCTGGGCTATCCCTACAATACTCTGTTCATGGTGCAGGGGCTATCTGGGGCCTAAGGGACAAGATCTGGCCTAGTCCAAGAAGCTGACACTACCTTCCTCCTTGCTGCTTCCGTCAGGACTGCCCATGCTGTCTTCAGTCCCACAGAGGAGAGCTGGATCTCCAATATGGCCGCTCACTCCCAATTGGCTGGGGTGGCCCTTGTGTTCAACCCAGAGGCTTCTAGGAGTTGTAGTTCCGCTCCTTACATGCAGAGCCATTCCAAGATTGCCACCGTAACTTCTCTCGATCTGACAGAGCAATGCAGGGGCGATGTGGGCAGGTAAGGGGGGACCCTTCTACATATATATATTTGAGAAAATATTTTCCCATTTAGTTTATGTGCCTAGATATTATACATAGCTATATACACACATGAATAAAGGGGGCTGTAAGGTTCAAATAGAAAATACAGCTCAACCCCATTATAGCGCGGTCCTCGGGGGCCACCCGATCCAACCGCGCTATTACCGGGGTCGCGCACATTTTTAAAAAAATGGCCGCCGCGTGCCCTTTCGGGGGGAGGGGGGAGGAGTGAGGAGGGAGGAAGAGGTGGAGTGAGGCGCCGGCAGCCCTACACGCCCCCAAGCAGCCACCGTAACTCCCCTGCATTTCAATAAGCAGCCTCACTTCCCCCCCCAGCCCCGCTCCGATCCCCCTCGCCAGCCCTGCTCCAATCCCTCCCCCCACCATCCCCAATCCGATCCCCTCCTGCCAGCCCCGCTCCAATTACAGCCTCGCTCCAATCACAGCCCCGCCAGACCCGCTCCAATCACCCCCGCCAGCCCTGTTCTGATGCCAGCCCCACTCTGACCCCCCCCCCACCAGCCCCGCTCCGACCCCCCCCACGCCAGCCTTGCTCCAACCCCCAACCCCCGCCAGCCCCGTTCCGCTCAGATCTCTGCAGCCAACACCAAAGGTAGGGAGAGGGGGGGGGCTGTGAGTGTGTGTTGTGAGTGTGGTGTGTGCAGTGTGCTGAGTGTGTGCTGTGTGCTTGGAGTGTGCTGTGTGCTTGGAGTCTGTGTGCTGTATGCTTAGAGAGGAGTGCTGTGAGTGTGTGCAGTGTGCTTAGAGTGTGTGTGTGTGTGTGTGTGGAGTGTGTGCAGTGTGCTGTGAGTGTATGCAGTGTGTGCAGTGTGCTGTGAGTGTGTCACGCCTGTATGTCCGCAGACCTGGCAAGACCCAATACTGAGGTGGAAATGGTATTACCACACACCCACAGCAGTGGGGGCAAGCCCGGAGTGTGGTATGGCGTTGCTGGGCCTGTTGGAAAATAGTTAATATACTTGCAACGTCTTGGTGGTATAACGTAAGAATGGTAGTGTCCGTACGCCAAAGTCCAGGGATCCAGAAAGCAGAGTAGTCAAGTTCGTAAGCCAAGTCCAAGGGTTCCAGAGGTCAGCAGAGTAGAGTTCGTAGCAAGGTTCAAGGGTAACAGAGAGCAGGTTAGTCCAGGACGAGCAGGTGTCAAAACCAGGGGAATACAAAGATAAGCAGGAGCAGGTACAGGCTGGAACACAGAGAGAGCAAAGCATAGGACTGCACACACAGGGAAAACAGGAACTATGCAGAGCAATCATAGAGAGGACAGACAGGGATTATAAAGGAGGGAACACCAATGGGAGAGAGAGGAGGAGTAGAGAGAGAAGTGGGAGACAACAGGGATAAGTCAGGAGGAGAGGAGGAGGAGAGAGAGGGATCAGACAGAGATATTGCTTGCAGGGCATGGGAGGAGGAGGAGAGAGATTGACAGGCCCTAGAAGAGGAGCGTGTGCGCGCGCCCTTTGTAAACTGAGAGTGCGCACACACAGACTGCGTCACGGGACGCGCGAAGAGCCGTGCCACGGGCACACCAGCGGAGGGAAACGGAGGAACAGAGGGGACCGCCACTAGAAGTGAGGGAATGGAAGCGGGCCCTGAGGAGGCCTGGGAGCGGGGAGCGTTGCCGCAGGGGCTCGGGGACCGCGCGGGTGCGCGAGACCTGTGGGGCGCGCGCTGAGGCAAAGGGACGGCATCAGAGGTTGTCGGAGCGGGACAGGACTGGGTAAGCGAAGGGAGGTTGGCAGGGGTAGGGATAGAGAGGTTGAGAGAAGGGGTAGGAATCCCCTGAACCGTCACAGAGTGTACAGTATGCAGTGTGCTGTGCGTGTGTGCAGTGTGCTGTGAGTGTATGCTGTGTGCTGTGAGTGTGTGCAGTGTGCTGTGAGTGTGTGCAGTGTGATGTGAGTGTGTGCAGTGCACTGTGAGTGTGTGCAGTGTGCTGTGAGTGTATGCAGTGTGCTGTGAGTGTATGCATGTGCTGTGTGTGCTTTATGTGCTGTGTGCTGTGAGTGTATGCAGTGCGCAGTGAGTGTGTGCAGTGTGGGTGCTGTGAGTGTGTGCTGGTGCTGTGAGTGTGTGCAGTGCGCGTATGCAGTGTGCAGTGTGTGTGCAATGTATGCAGTTTTTTTAAATTCGGGGTCCATGCTCAAACCGCGTTATAAGTGCATCCGGGTTATAGCGGAACGTGCTATAACGGGGTTGAGCTGTATTGATAATGAAAAAATAGTAAGAAAATAATAAGTTGAACACATTATATTATATAGTCAAGGCTTTTTTCAACCTCTTCACCCACCATTAGGTAATACTCTCAGTTTACCAACCAGACACTCAAAAAACCCTACATCTGATTGAGACCTTGTAAACCAGAAATAGTTGTCACCATTCTGTTTGCTCTACTGCAAATTTGCTGCCACTTACATGTATGGGCCAGGCTGTGCTGACCCACAGCATATTATTCAGCCTTCTCCTACTGTATAGGAATCTCAAACCTTTAAGGAATAGTGCACCGAGAGACTTCCACTGAGCTACATTAGTCTACTGAAACCATATGTGGGAATGACTATCCTAGCACAAAGATTCTCAGCTGAGTTCTTGAACCACTGGTGATCACTGATAACTTCAGTCATAGCTCCCAAACCCCCTCCAAATTCACTTTATGCAGCTCTCTTCTGCATCTCTAGCACTGCCAGTGATGGTTTATTTTTACATCATAGCCCAGAATTTTTAAAATATATCTTGTACTGTATATATCGATAAATATAATTATGACCAGCGCTACCCAAGTAGCTGCACTGGTTCTCTACACAATTATTATAATTGAAGGAAAAGTTTGGGAGCCACTTTTATGTTAATACTATTCGCAATGTGTGAATGTCTTCGAATGTGCTTTTTCTCACGATTTTCTCTTGCATTTAGTGTTTTTGCCATATTTGGGCAAAAGGTGCCATTGCTCACAATTTCACAAATTTAGCCAGAATTTTGGAACAATTCCAATATACAAAAAGGGCCATGTGTCCTGAATTTATGGTCATGTGACCTGTACATTGATTTTTTTTTCTTGGCAATTCAGTATCTTTTTGAAGTTGTGCAAAAAAAAGGTGCACATTTTTTAATAGATTGCAAACTTATGTACAAACTACACGTTGATTGTATCAACTATTAATTGATAACAGGAGATAACTGCAACAGTGTTAACAATAATGGGACTGTGTATTCTGCAAGCTGAAAAATCGATGTATTAATGATACTACAAAACTGCCTACATATACACAGGATACGGTCACCGAACATACGCCTAAATTCAAATAACAACTACAATGCTTTGCATATTTTGCTTCACATGTTTTTAAAACTAATGGCTAAAAAGAGATATCCTGCATAAAAATAGATTCATCTGAGTGTAGAATGGAAACACGTAGGACTAGTGTTTCCTCAAATAATTACTATATTCACAAGACCACTGGCAGCTATTGTTATGATGACTTCTGGCTTCAGATGTAACGTAATAGAATGAAAATTATTCCCTGATTCCCTTTCATTTAAAAAAAAATCCAATCACTCTTGCTAGCTGGAGCTGTTTTAAAATAGCTCTATGTGACCATTTTGCCCATGACCTCAGAGTAGACAGAACATGTCGGAGCCCATGAAAATTGTATACTCTTTTCCTGACTTTATCCATGCCAACCTGGCTGCACATGTAATGTCCAAAGTTCATAACCTTCTTGGTATAGCATCGGACCAGATGAAGAACACATTTCCAATATGGCCCTTAACCTGATGAAATTTGCCAGCATCTTGAAGACAAGTGTAATGATTTTCCCCTCCACAAGTTATTGTTGCCATGGTGCAGTAATACCCCATCTGGTCTTCTGTGCCTCCCTTCTAACACAATCAATGTTGGCAGCAGGTATTTCTAACACACACCTCTAATTCCCTTCCAAAGCAGATATATCCTTCCATGTTGCGGCCCTAACGGCAGACTATATGGTCTGTCTTACACTCAGGAATGTACAAGGTCCCCAACAGCCCCACCTTCCATGGGCACCATTTCTGCTAAAAGGAAGAAGAGACGGAATGGTTCTTAATGTAAGAGTATGGCCAAAGCAGCACACACCTGAAAGCATCATTGTCTCCTGAGCTGAACACATCCACCTGTCCCCTTTCTTTTTATTTGTCCATCTGCTCTATTGTAATTTAAGAATATAAAACTTGTACCAGTGGGACTGCTATTTCCCTATTATCTTTATCTCATATGATGGAAGTCCTCTTACTGCAGTTGATGTCGCTAGTGCTACTACTATTCCCCATTAGTGCTTAGCAGAGAGCGCTGGGTCCATGTTACCTGTTAGCAGGCAGCAATTGAATACACTCTGAAACTGATACCTTGACTGTGATCTCATGTCCCTATGCACCAGGAAAGCCGCTTACCATTCGGCCTTGGTTGGGCATACTTCTTAATCAGCCAAACAGGGCAAATCTTGCTCCCTTCCTGCCGTTACAACTTTATTCATGCTCCTTTACCCAGCTGGTCTGTTTTGATTTGTGTATCTTGCAAAGAACTGAATCCCCATTTAAGATCACATTTTTAGGAAAAGCCCCAACCCCTTGCACTTTGTGGTTGCTGAAACAGTTAGTCAATTCAAGTTATGTCCCCCAAAATGCTAAGCAGCTTTAAATAGGCGTGCCTCTAACTAATCCTTGCACACCAAGCCCGTGGCTTTTACTACGGTTGCTAGTCTAAATTTACCTGGCATTTTCTTTGCAACAACACCTAAGGGGGAAATTACTAAGTCCGGCAAGGGTGTTTTGCTAAATGAGCCAGCGCCCTAGTGACAATTCTTTAGAGATTTTTTGGCGCACTTTGTGTGCATGTGCAGTTTTAAATTGTGTAGGCTGCTGTTACTGCAAATATTACCCTGTATTGGTGAAATTATGCTACCTACTGGCAAATGGTCCCCGAGCAGAGCAATATCCTGCCTATGATGTTGCTGGGGGCGCATTCTTCTTGGTGTTTGCAGATTGTTGGCTACAGCATTTATGGAGGTTATGACCCCATGCTGGGCCCCTACCCTTTCTTTCTCTTCTGCAGCACCCCATCTCTAGAATGCCCTCTTTTTGGCAAGATCCTACTCCACCTATCTTCAAATCTCAACTAAAATCCCACCTCCTAGTAAAAGCCTTTCAATTGAATTTCCTCCAACCTCACCCTCCCAAGTCTATATTGCTATGTTGCACTATCCCCATCTTCTATTGTCATAATAATTTATCGTATAGTAGCAGCCTCATTTTTCATTCAAGTCAAAGGTGTGCTAACCCATACGAGCGCTTAATGAATATACCTCTTAGGGACCTATTCAGATAGCTACGATGTTACCACTACAACATCGACCATGTTTGCATGTTGCTACCAAAAGGTGTGCTTTTTGTGAAAAATGGTATTCAGTAAGATATATCGCTTGGTAAATACCATTTGGTACAAAAATGACATACCGCACGAGTTGGAATTTGCTTTTCAAGCAATATGCCCAAGCGATTTGGCTCCAGTCTGGAAGAGCTGTGCAGAAAGAAACTGCATCTCCCTGCACAGCTCTTACAGGTGATCAAGCTGTTTTTATTTAAATTGTATTAACATAGTATGGAATCAAGGTGTCTCCGTAACAGAACGCATTAGTTTCATGTCCGGGGACACCCTGCTTCTCATGGTACAGGCCTCCCGTATCGGGTGCAGGTATCTTCGGCAAGTTTAAATGTTCCCACGTCACGGCCCATATGACACAGGAGAATTACATTTGCTGGAGAAACCGGTACCCCATACTATCTACCCCCTCTACCCCCAATACCCCTCCCCCCAACAAATACAGTAATGGCCAAAAGCCCTATTATCCCTATCTAGATAGTGCATTTGAGCATTACAAATAAACCAATAGCCAGCCAATATAGAGTAAATAAAAGTAGTGCTTACTCCTGCCAGGATGAAGGACTTCCTCATCTTCATCCTCTTCCGTGGCACCAACATTTAACTAAAAACATTAGTTACTGACCAGTAACCCTCAATTACCTTAGCGGATAGTAACCACAATGGCAATTAAAGGGTTAACCCCTCCCGCTATGCACCCGCAAGGCCTAACCACCCTCCTTGGAGCAATTACCCCATCCCCCACGCTCTCTACCCCCATTACTACACACAAATGGGTAAAAGCCCTAGTAGCCAAACATGGCTAATAGTGGTTTTGCCCATTTGTATTGAAAAAAAATTCACAATTAAAAAAACAAACATATTAGAAGACATTAAAAAATAAACACTAGAAATAAACCTGTTGATTGTCACTGTAGTTACCTATGCCTTCAAAGGGGGCACAGATAGCAACATAGGCAATCATAGGTAAAAATTACAAACGAAAACCACATTACATTAACATTAAAATAAACAGGAGCCAAAAGGCATTGATTGTAGTGATGTACCTAGTACCGGGTAATTTCTCGGTACCCGGCTTACCCGGCACTTTTTCAGCTACCCGGAAATTTCCCGGACCCGGTAGCAGGGGGCTGGGACTGGCACCGTGTAGGAACTGGCACTGGGTAATTTCAGGGCAGCTGAAAATACTTCAAAACGTACCTGCAGCCAGTGACAGAAGGTGAGGAAGACCAGTGAGGAAGACCGCGGCAACATCTGGGAGCAGCGGCAGACGTCCTGGTGGAGGTGGCAGCAGCCGAAGTCTATGCTCAGCTGGCGGGAGCAACAGGAAAAGAGCACACAGCTGATACTGGTGGGAGCTGGGGAACCATGTGAAGGCTCCTCCCCGGCAGTCCAATAGGAACGCTCCTGCTCCAGTCACATGGTTCCCTGGCTTTCACCAGCAACAGCTGTTTGCTCTGTGTCTGCTTCTCCTGCAAGCTGAACAAGCACTTCGGCTGCTGTCACCGCCACCATGACATCTGCTGCTTCTCCCACGAAGTCACCACCATCCTCCTCACCCACCGCAGCATTCTTCCTCACCCTGCAGGTAAGTATATGGTACCCGGCCCGGTGAAATTGCCCATTTTCCATGGGTACCTGGTACACGACAAAATTCAGGACCCTGATCAACAGTAATTGATTGTCAATGTGGATATCTATGCCCTCAACGGAGGCATAGATAACAACATTGGCAATGAACGGGCATCCTAAAAAAAAAAACCAATAAAATACAATCAAAGTATTCTTTACCCTTGCTAGGATGAAGGCTCACCCTCCTCATCCAACTGAAGCACCAACATCTCTTGACCCTCAAAACAATTATCCACATCTTGAAGAACAGCATGATGCGCAGAAGTCCACGATCCTCCGTTTCTGGAAGAGGAGTCACCAGTGAGTAAATGTTCTTATCTTCTTTCTTTTCTTCTTATCTTCTTTCTTTGTTCTTCTCTTGAACAGGTCTGGGAGATGTTGACTTGCCATCTTCTTCCTGTCAAATGAGATGTGACTGGCCTTATATAAGGTCTTTGATGTCACATTTGACTAATAAATGGTACATCCACCAATTAGATTGGTGGATGTACCATGCGTCTAGGCATCAGGTTTGGCAGAGAATTACTTTGTCAGTCAAATGTGACATCACAGGCCTTATATAAGGCCTGCCAAGTTTCATTTGACAGGAAGAAGATGGCGACATCTCCTAAACCTTTTCAAGATATGAAGAAAAGAAAGAAGATAAGATCTACTCACCGGTGACTCTTCTTCAAGCAATAGAGGATCGCGGACTTCTGCGGATTATACTGTACTTCAAGATGAGGATCATTGCTTCGTGGGCCAAGAGTGGTTGGTGCCGCAGTTGGATGAGAAGGATGAACCTTCATCCCGGTAAGGGTAAGAAACACTATTATTGTATTGTATTTAATTTTGTATTTTTTAGGCTGCCCATTCATTGCCAATGTTGTTATCTATTCCCCGTTGAGGGTGTAGATAACCACATTGACAATCAATGCCTCTTTGGCTACTGTTTATTTTAATGTAATCTGTGTTTTTTTAAATTATTTTAGGTTGCCTTTTGGTTTCCTATGTTGCTATCTGTACCCATATTGAAGGCATAGGTAACAACCGTGACAATCAATGGGTTTATTTCTAGTGTTTATTTTGTAATCTCTTGTAGTATGTTTTTTTTTTAATGGCGTTTTTTTTCCCCAATCATAAATGTGAAAAAGCACTATTAGCCATATTTAGCTACATAGTTACATAGTAGATAAGGTTGAAAAAGATATACAGCCAACAAGTTCAATCTATGCTAAATTTAGATGGCAGATACGTTATCCTATATCCTTACTTACAGTATACATATACAGTATATATATATATATATATATATATATATATATATATATATATATATATATATATATATATATGTATCAGTACCGTGTTAGCCGAGCTTCAATAATCAAAAAATAAATAGATGATACCGTTCTGTTGCTAACGAAATGCTTTTATTTGTGCGAGCTTTCGAGATACACTGATCTCTTCTTCCGGCGATGTTACAATGAATGAAGCAAGCAAAGGGTATACTTAAAAACACTGTCTATTGGAATGTTATCTGTGCTTGTCCTTCCCCCGGTGTGGATGAGATTTATGGCTAGAGGTGTTAAATGGTTCCTGAAAGTAAGTGATGTAAGAGTGTGTGTGTGTGTATCTGTGTGAATATAAATGAATGGAGAGCTCACAGTGTATACAGTGCTTTACAAAAGGGGTGTGTGGAGTGGGAGTTAATATAAATGGTGTGGGTAGGTGTGGAAATGTGAGAGATAGTAGCATAACTAAAAGTGTGTGTGGATACTATGTGGTCCCTATTGGTGTATAGGGATGGCAAAACAAGGAGTATTAGTACGTGTAAGAGACAGCTGAGTGTGCATACATATAGCACAGTATGTACAGACATGGCCTTTAGCGCTAATGGGAAGAGAGTTCACTTGTGTCAGTAATGACTCATAAAATTTCGATCTCTGTTTAGGCCACCGTTAAGTGTCCCGAACAGTTGCATAAATTTGTATTCATGCAACCGTCTCTCTTTCGGTGTTTTAAGATTACCTTTGAGTATGGCAACCCTCAGATCGTTCATCTTATGACCAGACACTAAGGTAATGAAGCTGGGCTGTAATTTTATTTTGATTACATTTGATTGAAGCAGGGGGTTTCTGGAGCTGAATTGAATGTGGGTCCGCTACGGAGACCCCCAGCATCAATCTTATGTAGTAAAAATAAAATGTTCTCCTTCATATGCACATCCCAAATCCTATCTCGCTACCCTTCACATAAGCCGTGATGTGCATATTGAAGCTACCTGAATAGCAGGTACTGGCATAAAATGCGAATTTGGGCATTTTTGGAGCTACCGCACAGCTTGTCTGAGGGAGAGTGCTAACGATCAGTAAGAAACCATTTCTAAGCGATATTGCCATGTTATCATAGTTACATAGTTACATAGTTAGGTTGTCAGGTTGCATTATCGAAGATTTCTAATTAGCTACACATGCAATATCACTTTGAAAATGCATTACCAGTCGATAAGTCACATATCGAAGTTTACAGAATAGTATTTTTAAAGTCAGCGAAAAATGACTGCATTGAGCATATAATGAGAAATCATCCAACATTAATAATGTTTGTGTAAAAATAATAACAGGCTTGCACATTAAACCAAAAATGTAAAAGATCTACATAACAGAAAAATAGAAACATCTCACAGCTTTAGTAACAGTGGTCCACAGTGATCTACCAGGTGTATCATAACTCACACATAACTCAAAAATGGTGAACCTGTTCTATAAACCTTATAAAAAGATCTGTTTTTGGCTCTCTCTTTCTGTCTTGTTGGAGGTTTAGCATGAAACGCATCAATCAGTTGACGTCGCTCTCACTCATTGGAAGTCACTCTTTATTAGAATCTTACATACTTTACACTCGACTCTTTTGGCTTATTTGACTTTAACAGTTACTGTACATGGTGCTCAGTTTTGTTCTCTACACCAGTTGTAACATCTTAGTTGTCGTTATAGTCAGCGATGCAGGCACCTCTATGACATGAAGCACATGTTTAGTGGGATTACACTTTTAGCAAGCAGTTATTCATTTGGCACTTTCTTTGAAACCAATTACGTTTGTTCTTAGAGTTATATATACTATACTTATACTTAACAGCTGTCATCATTCCTGTCATTGCCCTTCTTGTGTATATACCCTTTTCCATTTTACATTTGCATAACAACATTGAACATGTCAGCTCTCATGCTGATTATGACACGTGTAGGCACTGTTTACCTTTAGAAAGAACAGGGCTTCACATTCCAGAGTAAATTGAGTCTGAGTAAGAAACAAAACAGAGCTGAATCATCTCTAAGCCATATCACCACCCTATTCTATTCATAATTAATAGTAAAGGTAAACAATTGATAATATATGGATAACATGGTTACATGCCCATATATTTACTCTCAGAGAGTGTATCACACTATATATTTTCTACAAATATGTGGCACTGCAAAACAGATCTCCAAAAGTTATGTTTCAATCACATTAGTTTTTTTTTTTGTTTCTACATAGATTATCATTTCTTCTTCTTTAACTCTGCGGCCTTTTTTTTAGGACCTCAGATATTAAATTCCAGATTTTAAATTAGCAGAAGGCGAAATTGTATTTGTCATCAATTTCTTTCTAGAGGTTACAGAGCAGAAAACCGCAGACGAGCTGCTTCTTTGATGGCTCACTCCTAAAAATCTCTTTTTGTTCTTTATCTATTTGATGTGGCAGTGATCAGAGCTGGGACAAGACAGACCTCTCTGGAGAAATCACCTTCCCCCTTCCTATTGACAGATTCCTCTGATCTGAATCAGACAGGCCATGCCCTATCATAGTCATCAAGGCATCGGTGGTAGCCACCAATTAAACCTTTTGGGATGGTGAAATCTGAAGCCACTTTCGAGTGTCTCTTCTTATTAGACAGAATGAGAAAAATCCTGACACCCAAAAGAGAGGCTCAACGGTCTCAATTTTCTCTCTTGCCTCCACTAGGTGCGAGAGGTGTGAGAGGAGCTTCACACAGGCCACCCAGCTGAGTCGACATCAGAGGATGCCCAATGAGTGCAAGCCAATAACAGAGAGCACAGAATCAATTGAAGTGGATTAACTGATTGACTGGTTGGAATTAAACTGCAAGGAAAGTCATGATTAAATGTCACGGACACTTAAGCAAAACCAAAGATTTCCTCTGAGCAACTTTCAATCAGTCCCAGAAAACCAAAAGCAGTAATAAAATAAGTAAGATGTTAAGAGATATTGATCCTGGCATGGAAGAGAGACCAGGAAAGACATTATTTATTTATGAGTTGGGATGAAACATATTTCAAAGGACAAGAGGACTTAACCTTTTCAATCCCACCAAATATATAGCTTTATTTCTAAATACTTTTTTTTTAAATAAAAATGTTATTTAATACCAAAGCAAAGGCTCTGCTAAGATATTCTGCCACATTTATGACTAACCATGCACATGGACTTGTTTAAGGTTGCATCATTTTGTAGCATGAATTCATCTGAGTAGCTGGAGGGTCCAGCACAATATTGTTCTGTAATATGTTGCTGACTCACCGCGATACAATGGGGATAGAGGCCTCCGGAGAAGGTCCTTATTTTTGTTTTGTTTTCTTTTGACAAGGTGATGATAGCATTCATATCTCTGGATGGTGATATGACATTGAAAGAGAAAAAGAACCACGAATGTGAGTCATTCAGAATCAACCTCACACCAAAGAGGACTCCCATCATCTACTGAAACTAATTACAAATCATTTGTGCACTTTTCATGTAAACTGTTTCATAGACATTGTTTATGATGATGCTGTATATGGGATGGTTTGGGGGAGTAAACTTGTTGCAATATTCCAAATAAATATATATGTATAGAAATGCAATTTGTTTGCTGTTAAGAAAATTGTAATATTTGCATTTTTAAAAAAAAGTTTTCATATGTTTTACTTTGGGTTTTGGTTAACCAGTGGGGAACAAATTCTTTACTGCCCATAACCTACATTTCAAGTACATGTACATATTTTATGTGTGCTTAAGTATGAGCCAATGAGCTTTAAAGAAAAAAAAAATTAATAATAATTTGTTACATCTCAAATGTCATTTGATGAGTAGGTTTTCCGAGCAGGGTAAGAGAACGGCCAATCAGGAGACATTATGGTGCCAGAAAAATGAGAGGACACACAATGAATTTTGTGCATGTGTAAGGATTGCTTAGGCTATCATAGATGTCTCAGTATAGAAATTAGAACTCTTCACATCTTCAATAGAAAAACAGAAGAATTCAATCAATTAAAGAACCATTAGGTCAAGACTCAGGCAACCACATTCATATGTTCAGATGTCTTTATGTTAAAAGGTGCAGTCAAAGATAAGACAATGTTATTAATAGCAGCACTAGTTTAATTTAGATTAAACCCAGGTGAATTGTGTGTATGTGTGTGTGTATGTATATATGTATATATACTGTGCCGGCCACCTTTAACCTAACACTTACCCGCAATTGTTCGGGGCTTTTTTTTTCAGCCGCCGAACTTGGCCGCGCGCCAGCCGCATCTTGGCCGCGCTAATGGCGCTGAACTAAGGAAGCGCCTGCGGCGCCGAAAAGAAAAAAGCCCGCGTGCAGCACGCGGTTTAAAAATACCCGCGGAGAAAGCCGCATTAGATTAAAGCGGGCCGCCACTGTATGTATATATATATATATATATATATATATATATATATATATATATATATATATACAGTATATAATCAAAAACAAATAGATGATACCATTGGCTAACAAATTCTTTTCATTTGTGCAAGCTTTCGAGATACACTGATCTCTTCTTCCGGCGGGGTTACAATGGATAAAGCAAGAAAGGTTTTTACTTAAAAACAGTGCATCCTGAAATGTACCTGTGACTGAAGCCTATCCCTTCCCCCCTGTGCAGTATGCGATTTATGACTTAAGGTGTTAAATGGTCCCTAAATGTTAGTGATGTAGTGTGTGTGTATGTGTATGTGTGTATGTATGTGTGTATATATAAATATAGAAAGCGCCCACAGTGTATACAGTGCTTTACAAAAGATGTGTGTGGAGTGGGAGTGTTTACCAATGGTGTGGTTAGGTGTAGAAATGTAAGAGGGTGTTGCATTAATATTAATATGTGTAGATACTATGTGATACCGCACTCAAATGAAGCTAAAGGATTTACTGAAAAAAACAGGCACAACTAAACAGTGATATCATCTTCCTCAGCAAATGCAAAAAGGAGCATTTGATCACAAAATGACTCGCCTTCAAAAACCCATTTGCGAACACATACTGTACAACACAAAATTCTCCCAACAATTGTGCACCAGGACCTCTGAATGGAAGAAGAGATCAGTGTATCTCGAAAGCTCGCACAAATAAAAGCATTTTGTTAGACACAGAACGGCTTGTCTATTCGTTTGTGATTATTAAGCTCGGCTAACACGGTACAGATACCGCTACATTATAAATATATATATATATAATCAAAAAATAAATAGACAATACCATTCTGTGGCTAACGAAATGCTTTTATTTGTGCGAGCTTTCGAGATACACTGATCTCTTCTTCCGGCGATGGACTTTACATTTCGTTAGCCACAGAACGGTATCGTCTATTTATTTTTTGATTATTGAAGCTCGGCTAACACGGTACTGATACCTCTACATGTGTATATATATATATATATATATATATATATATATATATATATATATATATATATATATATATATATATCTATATATATAATACAATCAGACAGGTCTACATTTTTTAAAGATATTTTTGACAATATGTGCTGGAAATGTTTGTAAACATTATAACCGGATGTGTTGGGATCAATTTGCTGCCCTTATCTCTAATTTACCTCTTCATTGTCCCGTTCCTTGCCTTTCCAGCTGTTCATTTGACATGTGGGGGTTGTTCATGAATCTTATTATCTCATCATTGTTGAGGAGCAAAAACAAAATAAAAAATACAGTTCCGCACTTTCAAAGTCTTCACCGGGAATAAAAATAATTAGGAATTTCATTACATACAAAATTATTTTAAAGAAGTTGACAAGCCTGAATTTTTCAAGTGCATTCATTTGAAAAATGGCAAACCACACAAAATTGGCCTCTGTGTGGTGAACATTTTTGGATAGACCTGCAAGCATTGTCTAAAAAATTGAATGTGCAAGGCCACCTGGCCATTTACACACTAATTATACATTATACTGCAATTTACTGCAAAACTTCTGTGAAATTGGCAAAGCTGGTATCCCAGGCTTCACGATTGGTCTACATTCTGGTCATTGATGGCATACAAATGTCTGGAAATTAACCAGAAACAGCTCTTTCCTTAGCAAAACTGCTTCTCTATTACCAGTGACCACCTACAAATTAAATAATAAAACAATGTCCTCACTATGTTTCTTTTCAGATTTTTTTTGATTATTATTTTGCCATGCACTATTTTACAACTCTTTGGCAGAAGGACACCTCGTCGTCAAAAGAAAAAGAAGAAGCAGCAGAACTAAACTAAAGCATTAGAAAAAATATATACTTAAAACAAATCTTGCATACAAGAATAATAATTCCCCCAGGGCAGGACATTATCCTGCTGGATGTTTGATTTAAAATACTTTGGTTAAGCCTCAGGCTCTAATGTGCAGTTCCAATAGGATTATTCCAGTACAATTCCGATAGTTCGGCACTATTGGGATTTGAGTGGTGCCGGATTATTGGATATTCTGGACTATTGAGTGTCACTCCTAGCATTATCCCAAGACACTTCAACTTCACCTTTTTACATGTTATACAGTCGTATAATATTTATAGTTACAGTACCTGAAGTAGCCTACATAATAATAAACAGTCATTTTGAAAATTAACTACTGTAATACAGTACAGTACTAATAAAGCAATACCTTCAAAACAGCCGTCAGATGCCGAAATTTCAGGAGTTCCAAACTATAAGATAGCAGACTATCAGAATTGTACTGTACTTAAATAAAGTTGGTAACGTGTTTACGGTATATTGTAGAGACCTATGTATCCAATTTCTAACCTGAAACATTTAACAACGTGTAAAATACAATTAATTTCAACACTTTTCCAAGTAGTTGTCTCTTCTCTTAAAGCAAAAACTCTATCCCCATGGATAATCACCATTGTGCAGATGACGACTGATGAACCATATGATCGCTCTCACGAGAATTGCAACCAGCGTGATCATGTTGCACTGCACATACAGTGAAAGCAATAGAAACACCTCGTCACGGAGTCAAAAAATCCCTCATTTTGATTAACATGGGTTTCATTATTTTTATTTTTTTCATCTAGTGCTGTTTTTTTGGCATTACTTTCCAGTTTTGTACTCAGAATAATTTGATAAGTAACTTTATGATGTAATTTATGAAGTGTAAAATCTGACATGGACATTAATTATGTTTAGAAAACCTATATTGATTGTTACAAAATACAAACACGGAGCCATTCAAATTGACAGCAAATAACATTTAACTCACTAACTATTCCCTTACTGTACTGTATTTATTCGCCTCTAGCACTTTTGCTGTGAGTCCACTTCTACCATTCTTCGTAGAGATGGCCAAACAATTTGCCTCAAATATGTCATTTATCCTCAAAAGCTAATATTCGACAAAAACATTTAAAAAAAAATTGGCTGCTAGACACTTCGCAAATTTACATGCAATCTGACTCTGAAATATGGAGGGGCGGCTGAGGGGAGGAGGGGCAGCTGAGGAGCGGCGGAGGAGCAGTGGGAGTGTAGCGGGTGAAGAGCAGAGGAGGAGCGGGGAGGAGCGGGGGAGGAGCAGGGGAGGAGAGGGAGAGGAAGAGGAAAAATGAGAACCTCTTCTTTGTTAAAGTCCTAAGTGATATATATAGAAATATAGCACACCATTAGACAACATGTGGGGAGGCACTCTTTGCATCTCCCTCCCTTTAATTAAGGGTCTGAGTGAATGTTTAGGACAAATATGCGAATGGTGGCCACCGGGCAGAATTATATACATTTGCACACATTTTTTTAACCAATACTACACAGATTTGTCGGCAGTGCGAATATTAACAAAGAATTGACGAATAAAATTGGCAGGCAGAATTTTGATGCTTTTGTCCATCTCTAATTTTTAGTTCATAATATTTATATTAGCTTATTACAATGAGGTGTGTAGATATAACATTATTATTTTTTACACCAGGTAAGTGAGACTTGGGCTGGATCTGTTATAAACTTGTGACTTTCTTTCCCCTGCAGCAAAATCTGCTCTGCTGTTTTCTACCTTCAAAATATGGGACTTTTCCATTTGATGAATCTTACCCTATCCTTATCCTGGTTCTAAACCATACTACAACATTGATGAATTCTTCTATTAAATATACATTCATTGTAGAACTGAATAATCTTGCCAAGCCTCTAATGCAGTCATTGAACATGAAATCATTTTATTTCTTACTGTACAATTGAACTGAGATGTACAGCAATGAGTTTTCCTATAAAAGTACCATTACGTTTGATTGCATATTTTTCTCCGCAAATGGATTAGTGTTATATTATATTACCCAAACACAATACTTATGAGTTAATGAAATGTGAGTGCATTACATAATCAATAGCTCATGACACAGTATGCTGTATGATAGATCTCAACACACATCTGGTGCTGTGTTAGTCATGAAAGAGCCCCACCGCTTTTGTTTAAGCAATATTTTAACAACAACAAAATCTAAATCTTGCAGAATTAGCTGATACTGCATGTATAAAAATGTAACAGTGCAATCCCATACAGTAACATGTATAGGAGCAACAATTAAATAATTCACCAATTTTCATCTTCTCTACTATTTCAATTTTTATTTTTTTACAATATAATAGTTGTTTCACATCAAGCCCTAAATCCAACGTATTTCTATTGTCAGGGGCTTGAACCTAACAGAAGAAAGAATGCTGCTACAGATGCAATCATCATGACAGTGATAAACTAGCGATTTACCCCCTCCCGCTTAAATGCACCAATCCTCCATGCTCGATTTTTTATTTTTAGCTCCGACGGCCCTCCCTGATTCCAGGATGCTTACCAGTTTAGTTACTGGTGTTTCAGTTCCCTTTAGGGAAATCAAAATGGCCACCAAATTTTGTGAATCCTGTGGGAAATTAGGAAGACACAATGTCATTGGGGGAATTATGCTGCGGCTTCTTAATGGATGACTGCAGACACCATCTTTAAATGTCCAGGATGGAGCACCGGTAACAAAATCTATAAGGGGACTTGTAGCAAAATATAGCTAGGTTCCACTACAGAGAACTTCCTGGTGTGAAGGCTGTAAAAAAATAAATAAGGGTTAAATTGCTGCTTTAACATTTTTTGTTCTATAATTTTAAAGTGCTTTGATAAGGTAAAAATCAGACATAATGATGGGTATAGGGTGATAAAATCACATAAAGGGGCTAGTCCTCATAGAACTAATTTTTAATTACATTTGTATCCAAATCTGAAACCTATAGGTATTGTGCATAATATTAAAATTATTATGTAAACATGGTGAAATTTGGAAGGGAACAGCTGTCCTGCTGGGCCCCCACTTCAATCTCTGCGGACGTTCCTGTTTCAGGCTGTCCAGGGCTCCAATGCAGGCACTCGGCGCTGGCACACGTCCACACGGTGATAGGGTCACAGGTGTGGATATCAGGATACACGGCAGACCAACGGAACAAACTAACCCCAAACTGCTGGCTCCGGGGTATAATCCCACGATGCAAGACACAGTTCCACAGTGCTACCAGGCGATACGCTGATGTCACTGAGTTCCACCGCACTAGGTGACTGACTCGCGCTGTCTCAGCAAAGTACCGCAAGCTAACCGGGTAAGCTTACAGCAGTATATGGGGACTAAAGCAATTTGTGCCAATAAATCAATACTCCTACGTGTTTCATTGAACTAGTCAACTTTTTCAGGGATAGTTCAAAATGCGTAGGTAATACCCTTATTCCTCAATACCCTCCATGCCTTGCTGCATACACTCCACCTTTGTCTTGATACAATCAGCAATGTCCTGAGGTGAAATGGAGGAAGAAAAATAGGTAATAGACAGTGGTCTGAGTACTAAGTAGAGAGTCAAAGACAGAAAATAGACGGCGTGGGTTAGACTTGTGAGTGTTGATAAATGGGATGTGTACAGAAAACACTTGATTGACTAACACATCCCCATTTAAAGGCCCCCAAGAAATTCAACTAATTATTAATTTCCAATCAAATGAAAGCAGCCAAATCTTTACAATTAACATTGTTGGATCTGTCTACGGAAGTCAATAAAACTTTTAAAGTAATTGCAAAAGGTTTTGTTCTAGTCAGATATGCGAGATTACACCTGTAATTATACAAAAGTACAGAAGAGATAAAGAACAAAGAGTGATATGGGTGTAAAAAAAGAGAAGTATACTGATTAATAGAAAACCAAATATTTTTTAATTAACTAAGTGGAACTACAAGTTTGAATGACACTGTCACGAACGGCACACATGTGAGCATGTAACTTGTATATGTGACAAGGGTTAATACACACAGTTATCCAGCTGACCCACTTTTCACTCCTGTAAATTCCCTCAAATTAGTAATATCCCCCTCAATCTGTCACATATATCACCTTAACGCTGCCACCACCAATGATAAGCAGATGGTGCAGGAAAGGGGGGGATTGGACCAAGACAAGATGGTCCAGATCACGGTAAGCCTAAAGGGGCCCCGCCTTAGCAATAGTAAGAGCCATTAGGGAAAAAAATGATGTCAGCATCCCTAGCGAGTATGTTTGAACGGGCTCTTGAAAACCCGTGGGTAAGAATTATATTTCCGGTTCAGGGGAATGTATCAGCAGGAGGGAGAAAAACTATCTGTGTTCCTGCTTAGACTGGAGGTGGCCCTGTGGAGGGTAGTGAGGAATAAGGATATTACCCCTGACTGGGTCGATAGTACCCAAAAAGAACAATTAATCCGGGAATACCATCTGGACATGTGTAGACCCTATACTTATGACTTAGGTCAAAAAGTGTGTCCCCCAAAATTCTTGGAACTGTTACGTGAAATAAGGGATGAGGAAGAACAAATTATACTTCGCTGAGCCAGATGGTCCACCAAGAGCAGGGTGGTCAGTAGTCAATGGGGATCTGGAGACAGCACCTCAGAGGATTGGTCTGCATTAACGGGACAGCCACGAGGGCTGACCCTTGATAGACCAAGTGAGGGGAGGACGGGTATATGATCAAACGGGTGAACCTTTCAGAGGGGTGATGGAAATGTTGGCCGCCATGCGGATGGAAGTAGTGCCCGATGAGAATAACCAAAACGAGTGCCAGGGAGAGGAACAGTGACTGCCACAGAGAGAGTTGGTCTCAGGATGGGGTAGGAAAATGTGAAGAAACTCTGAAAACTGGAGGGCCGGAAGAAAGAGAATCTACTTCAGGTTGCTGAATAGTTTGTCCGCTCTCGGTCTAACCTGTGAAATAACCCTGGGACCCGGTGAAGGAGCATACTGGGCCCTGTGTGCAGAAAGGCTCCATTTGGACTGCACCAACAAGAGAACATCGTACATTCAATTTGCCATGGGGGATCCTTGGGCAGGAAAGAAATGCAATGTTATACAGTACTTGATAGGGGGTCTCAGGTATCCATTATTTTCAAACCACTGTATAATCGACTTGGAGGAGACTTCTGATGACGTCACGTCAAGTCCGTCGCGTCTCTCAATGCTGGCTGGTTAGAGACTTCGTATAAACCTCCCACAAGTGGGATGTTGAAATATCCACAATAAAATGTAGAGATGTGTTGAATCACACCTCCTTCCAATTTGTTTCGTAAAACAAATACCCTGACGAAGTAACTTGTTTTACGAAACGCTTTGGAAGGAGCTGCGATTCAACACATCTCTACATTTTATTGTGGATATTTCAACATCCCACTTGTGGGAGGTTTGTACGAACTCTCTAACCAGCCAGCATTGCCAGAGATGCGACGGACTTGACGTGACGTCATCAGAAGTCTCCAAGTCTGACACGTGGATCCAACGGAGCACCAGCATTTCTCCATACCGGTTGGAATATTACTCTGCAAAGCCCCCTAGATGTGCCTCCACTAAGACTATGAGGAAGCAGAGACAGTCACCTGGAGGATGAGGATTTCGGTCCCTTAACCCTGCAAGAACTCACGCGATCTGGTGTAGAAAAGCTGCTGATGAGGTAACATGTCCCTAACATGTCATGCCTATATAATTATTGATTGATGTACGTGCGATACTTACCTGCTGAAACTGTTTCACAATATATATTTATATACTACACTATGAGGTTTTGCGCTGTTTTCTCTTTTTTCTCTTTTTGTTTTTGTTATTAGCGTCATGGAGCCAATCCATGAAATCAGCAGCAGCCTCATATATTTCAATCGAATCATCAGGTTTTATATTATTCATTTGTTGTTAATCACTAAGCACTATTTATGTTATATATTTAACCACATAAATTCACTACATGGTGGAGTTTGAAAATTATATGTATATACAGGTACATTTATTTATGCATATTATATCACTACTTTGAGCGCGATTTATGTTCCCTTTTATACACCCATTTGTTGGTAAATGTTTGTTTTTATTTAATTGTTATATATTGTTTAGTTTTTTAGGTTGCCCATTCATTGTCATTGTGGCAATCCATGCCCATATTGTGGGCATGGTTTACCACTGTCACAATCAATGGCTTTATTGTGAAGTGCTTGTTTTTATTTAAATGTAATGTGTTTTATTTTCTGGCTCTTTTTTTAGCCTGCCAATTCATTGAAATAGTGGCAATCCATGCCCATATTGTGGACATGGTTTACCACTGCCACTATCAATGGGTAGAGGGGGTAGTAACCGCTAACGTAATGAAGGGGTTAACTCCTCCCGCAACCTCCCTGGTAGGCCTAAACACCCATCATGGGCCAAAAATTCACCCACCCGCTCTACCCCAATAAGCTGGGCACTTGTATTTAACCCCTTCATCACCTTAGCGGTTAGTCGCTAAGTTAATGAAGCTGCTTGTAAATTTATTTTTATTACATTGGATGGAAGCAGGTGGTCTCCGGAGCTGATATTAATGCGTGTCTGCTCCGGAAACTTCTGGCTTCAATCCGATGCAGTAAAAATAAAAATGTTCTTCTAAGTCACACCGTGGATTCCATCTTGAACCTGCGAGTTGCTTGCGAGTTACAGCCGCAATGTGATTATCGAAGCCTGAATTGCTTGAATTCTGAAAAAATGCGAGTTTGAGCATTTTTTGAGCTCAGGCACGGTTTGTCTGAGCGGGAGAGCTACCGATCAGGAAGAAGCACTTTTCGAGCAAGTTTGGCAAGTTATTGAAGCTTTCTGAATAGCTACCTATGCCAACTCATTCGAGAAGTGCAAAAAAGGCTCGATAAGTTAGTTATCGAACCTACTAGAAAAGGCCCCATAGAGAGATGGAATTTGTTAGATTACTCTGTTATGTATGAAGATGTTCCTAACAAGTTTGATGGGGACATCAACTTCTTTAGTAGGGGGAGGAGATAACCCCCTGTGTGAAGCAAGGAGCACATTCACACTGCCCCCTTTCAGGTTCCTCTCCAGTGTGCCATGGACATCTGACTAACTGTATGAAGGACATATGATCAGCCAATAATCAAGGCTGTTTAAGAGGTGGGAGTTAGGAGAGAGGAGCCTTTAAAGGGTTGGCAGGGCACATGTGAGGCAGATCTGCATGAGCCTGGATGACTCCAGACTTGCTCGAGTGTGACCAAGGAGGGCCAGTCTATGCCCCTCTTAGAGAGAGCAGGCATTGACTGGAGGGAGGACAGCACATCACCACAGGGAAGCCTCACCGAGGAGCAAGTACCATTGGAGGGGACCATCAACGGTTTGTTGCATGAAAGAGCTCTAATGGTGTACCGGCACTATCACAAATACCTATATACCCAGTGTGACAGTAGCGGCAATTAAGCTATGATAATAAAGGTTAGGCCCAGCCATTGCCCCAACCTGTCTTAATGGATACTCAGGGGTTAACCAAGTATCCTTCGGTATAATATGATTTGGTTTATTTATGTCACTGTTTAGATTAGGATGAATATTTTAGTTGTTTTTATGTGCAGCGCTGGTAATTCACTCAGCCAGACTGCACTCAAAGAGATACTGTCCTGCTATCTAGAATATGGGAGGTGAAGTGCTTCAGACATTGTTAGGAGTGGGGAGGGGTACTAATGCCTCTCCAAGCAGAGCCAATGTTCAGCCCAGACTCTGACATGCCTGTTTCTGTGGGAGATGTGGGTAAACCTTCGAAGCGGCACCTGGCACATAGTTGAGATAGGATTCCCCCTTTTCCCTGTTTTGGGTGAGTTTGTACGGAAATGTGTACAGTGTAGTGCCTCCCGACCTCAGTCAAAATAAACCTGTTTTATTTAACCTCCTTCTATGTCTGGTGTATGTGATCCAGGTGTAAAGTGTTCTAGTCTCCTGTATCACTCAGGATTAGGTGACCGCATCCATAATGACACTGACATAAACCTGCGCAGCATTTATGGGTAATGTTATGTTGATGTGCTGTAATGTTAATGTAGTGATCCTTTGTTAAGGGTCACAAGGTTCCCAAGTATTATTATTTGCTATATAAAATCGGTTATTTCACAAATGCCATTCTGTTTGTATCCCGTTGTCTGACCTCAAGCCACGTATGACATATCATTTATAAATAAAGGACTCAGACACCCACCTCAGTAACAGGTATCAGTCTGGGCCTTATGAATAAGAGGGGTTACACATACAAGAAAGTCACAATAAGGATTCTTGCGCTCGCGCTGTCCTCTTTAAAAGATAATTAGCTTGCAGCAGTGCGTGTAGGAACCACTCCTCAAGATACTCCTATGAAAGAAAAACTCCCAAGGGAGTTTTTAACAGACAAAACAAACACACAAGCGCACCTAGTAAAAGGGGTATCACAAAATGTAATAAAATTTAATAAAGGTCACTAATAAAGGACAATAATCAATAAATAAAATGTACAAAACAAAAACACATAAAAATACACATATGAAGCATGTACTATGTATGATAAATCACACCCTATAAATGCTAAACAAAAACATAACTTCAGTGAAGTAAACAACTAGGGGCCTCATGCAGTAAGCGGCGCAAAGTCACTTTTCGCCCGTTTTGCGCCAAAAATGCATATCCCGATTCAGTAAGGGCCGAAAACTTGGCGAAAAGCAAAAAAATGCCAAGTTTGTTGGCGTTTTTTTTCCACCATCGGCGTGGCGAAAAGGCACTTTGCACCGCAACTAGCCATGTTTTGAAACCCGCTCAATTCTAGTAGTGGCGACAAGTTGCTGGGGAGAGGCTGCGGATGAGCAGCCGAACGGCACTTAGAAAAAATCAAACCTTTTTCCTGCCTGGGATTGATGCCAGGGGTCTCCGGAGCTGATACCATTAATACCAGCACCGGAGCCCCCCGGCATGCATCCGAGGCAGGAAAAATGCATTTAAAGGCCACTTCATTAGCTTAGCGGCTAACCGCTAAGGCAATGAAGGGTTTAACCAGCCGTGCCAGGTTTATTGTGGGTAGCGGGGGTGGGTGAAGGGGGTATTTGGCCCTTGGTGGTTGTTTAGGGCTTGTGGGGGGTTGCGGGTGCACTTAACCCCTTCATGACCTTAGCGGTTAATACCGCAACGGTCATGAAGGGGTTAAGCCTTCTCGCTACCCACCCCCAAGCCCCAAACAAACCACCGTTGGGGCTAATACCCACTTCGGCCACCCCCGCTACCCACAATAAAAAAAATATACACACAACAGCCACACACTAAATAAATAAATAAATAAATAAATATATACCACAATTATTAAGGTTATGGTGGGTAAAAAAAGTGACAAAAACCCTCCACAGTAAAGCATATAGCAACTGTAAATATTACTGTATGTTCATTTGCATGTCTTAGACAGGTCTGCAACCCTGTCTTTCCCCATTATCGCCCAGCACACAGAGTTTCCACTGCAGCAAGGGATTCTGGGAAATGACATGCAAATGAGCACACAGTTCCACCTTTTGTCTCAAGCTTGTATTACACAAGCAAAACCTCAAGGCGATGCATTCTGCTTTAGACACAGCTTTTAGACAGAGGCTGGGATGAGATGCAAAGCCAGTAAACCCACTCACAGACATGTTTCAACCTTGATGGGTATCATCAGTGTGATGTTGGTTGCTGACTATGCTGGTTTGAGACTAGACTAGGTATTCACCACAATTATTAAGGTTATGGTGGGTAAAAAAAGTGACAAAAACCCTCCACAGTAAAGCATACAGCAACTGTAAATATTAATGTATGTTCATTTGCATGTCTTAGACAGGTCTGCAACCCTGTCTTTCCCCATTATCGCCCAGCACACAGCGTTTCCACTGCAACAAGGGATTCTGGGAAATTACATGCAAATGAGCACACACACACATATATATATATATATATATATATATATATATATATATATATATATATATATATATATATTACACCAACAACCCCTATACCCCCCTAACATACACATATATGCACATCAATGATACTATAGGCCGGCGGGGACCCTCCAGTGTTACCCGCGGGCCTGCAGTACCAATTTTATGCCCCCCCAAATTAATGTCAAAACACATACATACTTATAAAGAAATAAACCTCCCCCCCTAACACATACAGTATAGTAATGGGCACAATTACTATTATCCACAAATGGATAATAGTGCATTTGCCCATTTAAAATACATAAAGAACAATAATTACATTAAATACATATTGCACTCACCCTTGTCCGGCTGCCACGATGAAGACCATCCTCATCTTCATCACCATCCATGCCCCCTCCGATGCTGCAAAACATAAACAAGAATAAAAACAGCAAATGTAATGTCCCCTAACCCCTTAATCACCATAGCGGTCATTAACCGCTACCATCATTAAGGGGTTAACCCACCCTCACCCATTGGCTATGTATTGCTTTTTTATAGTGGGTTTTTTTTTGGTACTACTATTTTGTCAGATGTTAACTTTGTTGGATAATGGGTTTATTTAACAATTAAAAGAGTTCACTGTGTAATTGATTTGGATGATATTTTAATTGTTTTGGGATTTGATTCATTAATGGTAATTTATTTCGGTTGCCTTGCTTGGTTTAAATAGTATATTTTTTTGGATTTCAGTGTATTTTCTTTTGAATATTTTATTGTTAACATTGATTGGCAGTGTATACATGGTGCACAGATTTTATGCATCATGTATACAATGTAAATTCAATGTTTTGATTGGCATTTGATGCTTTTGATTGGCAGATGAGAATGATTTTATTAGGAAATAGGATTTTGTTAGACTGTGGCTGATATGGAGAAGTGGTATTTTTATTTGTGCATGTTTTTGTTAACCCTTAAACATTTCTTTGTATATTGGTTCATCATGTGTGTGTATATATATATATTTATATATATATGTATAGTTGCATGATGAAGCCACTGTTCAAATGAATGGGTGAAGGGTGGGTATCTGGCCAGGGTGGCTTAACCCCTTAATTACCTTTGCGGTTATTATCCGCTAAGGTGATTAAGGGGTTAATTGATATCAGAATGTAATTGCAGTGTATTGGCTATGTATTTTGTTGGCAACGGAGGACACAGATTTTTCTGGTGAGGGGGCTTCTTATTGATGAGGTCAGTAGAACTTTATTTTATTATGCTACTTAATGTGTTTAATAATGGGCAAATAATCTATTATCCCTATCTGGATAATAGTTATTTTGCACATTATTGTACTGTATGTGTTGGGGGGGATTGATGTATTTAATTATAGGACATGGTTATTTTTTTTACATACAGGGTTGTTTCCTCAGGTCTGTGGTGGACCTATGGAGACCACCTGCGGTCTCCTCTGGCTTCTCACGGGTAAACGGCTGCCGGGTCCACGGGGGACACCTGCAGGGAAGAACCGGTGGCCCCACATCTGTGGGGGCACCGTGGACCTGTATGGACCACCCGTGGGCCCCCAGACCTCTTTGGGAACCACCCGAGGCCCCTCAGACACCTGTGGGTCTGACCCGGGGCCCCCCAGACAGCCGTGGGCCTACCCATGGGGACCCCATTGTGGCCCACTGTGACCCGCGGAGACAACCTGGTGGACCATGGCGCCTGGCGGGGACCACCCGTAGGCCTCCAGACCCTGTTTGAAACATGGCGCTGGGCTACTGTAGGTCTGTGAGGTGACCCGTCAGGCCCACCGGGGACTCCCGTGGGCCTGGGATATTAACCCTGTATGTAAAATAATCAATCTTTTGTACATATTGAGAATTGTAAAGAAATTGATTCTAAATTAGCCCGTCTTAAAAATTTAGAAAAGGACATTATGACGTGTTAAATGCCGTTTTTTCTATAAATTACTTCAGCATAACAGATCTCAGCATTCTAGTCTTTGCAGACAGAAATAAAATTTTATTTTGAAGATCAATACTCACAGACAAAAATAATAGTAAAAAATATGATGTTGACTTTCCCAAATATATGATGGTATTCTTGAAGATGTTTGCATATTCTTCTTAATCTTTCTATTGAATCCTTGTAACTTGATATTAAATCCTCGTCTCTTCAGATCTTAACACGTCTCTCAGTTAAACCTGCTACAGATGCAGCGGCCATTATTTTAACAAATAACAGTGCCATTTTCGTGTGCGCTGCTGTACTCCACGCGGCATGAATGCGGCTAATCACCCAGGCACACGTGTTTATCGCGGTTGCTTTGTTTGAATTTCATGGATTGTGTGCAATTAAATGCAATGAAATGAATGAATTGTAATGTGTACAGTACTGTGCTACTGTGTCAATTTCAGGTGTTTAAAAGCCAGAACACTAAAATGCCATTTTGTGCACTCGCCTGCACTCACGTCTTAAGGCGGTATGGTTGGAAGAAATCCCGCGCCATGCCATGGGTATACACCACGTGATTTGTTAAAATAATAGCAGCTGCATGCATCTGTAACACTGCTGTTTATTTATCCAGACAAAACTACCCATTCAGCCATCTTAACTTTAAATATTATGACCTAACATGGTATTTACATACATTATGTTTTACTGTACCACTGATGTCATATAATATCTTTTTATGAACATATAAGGAACTCAAGCTTATTATGGGAAATTATTTCCTCAGCTATACCAATGGCTATCAATTATAACTCATCTGTCATTTGCTGAGCTTCTTCCCCAAGCAACTTAAAACCATTGTATCTATTCTGGTGGTTTGGAATAGGTTAACCACACCTCTTTTACTTAAAGTACTTGACATGTAACTGAATCTAGGAACATTTGACATGATAAGTTCTAAAAAAAAACCTTCAGAACTACAGTGTTAAAATAAATTAAACATATCTCCTTATCTTTGTAAGACATCTTTTCAACAATCATCATTCATATGCTTTTAATTTTAGATGGAAAGACAATTTATTACACAACTAAACAAAATAAATATGAAGGTGATAAACTGGACTATGAATGTAATTATATTTACATGTGGCAGAAATCACCACCCAGACCAGTCAGATCAATTCTCAACAGGACCTCCAGAGAGATCATAAGGTTGAAACGGATATGTTTGATTGTGATTCTTTTCCCCGTGGTGTATCTTTTTCTGAGAGTGATCACAACATCTCCTCAGAAGACACGACTTCCTAAAAAGACATTCTGTAATCGCAATATCGCAATATGTAATATACATATAGAGAGAGTGAGTAGCTGAGTGAGTAAAGACACTGACTGGCATTGAGAGTTTGCAGCAGGGGAGCCTGGCTCAATTCCCGGTGTCGACTCTTTGTGACCTTGGGCAAGTCACTTTATCTCCCTGTGCCTCAGGCACCAAAAACATAGATTGTAAGCTCCACGGGGCAGGGACTTGTGCCTGCAAATTATCTCTGTAAAACGCTACATAAAACTATCAGCACTATACAAGAACATGCTATTATTATATACATCCAGACGCCTTTCAAAATTTTTCCAAAAACAAAATGCAGTAGGAAGAGGAAATTGTTGGTTGATACAAGTCAAACGCAGAAAGTACTAAGAATTTAAGGCACCAATGTTATCAACATCTCTGAATATTCTCTAATGCTGGTAGAACTTTCAGTTTTCAATTATGGACTTTCCTTTACACTAGATTTTTTTTCCACCATAGTCAATTCATAAAATTTTACACGAAAATTGACGCTTAAGAGATTTTCCACCCAACAGTTAAATGATCTCAGCACTACTAATACATCTACTAATAGTTTAAATACCTATTTATGATCATAGGGTATAATCCCAATTACATTTCAAATATATATGTGGCCTTCAAGACCTTATGTTCTAATGGATGAGCAATCCATTTTAAATGATCAGTGTAACAATGAGGGGGTAACACGGCTCACAGTAAAGGTTTAAGCCCATTTGGTTACCTCTGATCCATGTATTGGTGTTCCAGAGTGCCAGCTCTTGAGTAACACACACATTCCCAGCTAGCTCAAACTCCTACACTCACCAAATCATGAATATATATTTATGTCTAAAAGAGTCCTACTGAGCGTGGCAAATGTATACAACAAAACACAGGGGTGCCCAAGGCTACATCCAATTGACAAAACATATATGGTAATAAGTATAAAGTCCTCCTCACCTTTTTAACTTGGGAGGTCTTTTCACTATGCTGCTAGAACCGGATCTACTATGGTTCTTTCCCCACATACAGGGGTAGAAGGAAGGGTTCACAGTGTAGTGTAGGACCTGCATTAATTTTGGTTATACCTTAACGTTTGGTATTCAGACTTATAACGCTTTGGTCAAAGGGTTTAGCTAAATAACCAAGTAATTATTATTATTATTGAAGTATTTAAACTTTATACTTATTACCATATATGTTTTGTCAATTGGATGTAGCATTGGGCACCCCTGTCTTTTGTTGTCGGCTCTTGAGCCCAGGGTTTGTAGATGCATAACATTTAATGTGTGGTAATAAAGTATTTTATGCGTTTTTACCTTTCCAGGAGTGCCAGCAAGCAGAGATTGCTGTGGTATGAGTTTCAAGGGGAGTTTTGCGGAGAATGTGTTGTCAGAATGTGCCTAGGTAGCCGGGGTCCAGAGTTGCTAGATACCCCAAAAATGTACCGTGAATCATGAGTGATTCCTGGATACATGTAGGTACATTGTCCTGGCAATACCTCCCATTGAAAACACATCGCGACTCACTACTACGGGTTCCTTGCTTCAGCACAGACAAGAAAGGTAAAAGGGGCATACGGATGTGAGGTGTCCCTGAAACAGTCAAGGGGTCCCTAGGTTAATGGGAATACCCAGTAAATGCCCAGGTCACCCAGGGGTTCTGACGTGCTCCAACATACTATACATATAAGGTTGTGAGGGGATTCTTAGAATCCATACTACGTCTATGCAATAGGGTGTGGGGAATATTGCTAGGGAAAAATAAAGTGCAGCTTTTTATTCTATTTCCCATACCATAAAGTAAAAAACTTAGGTTTTTAAAGTGTATATTTTATTATCAAAGTGTGTTAAATACAGACTGTATATGCTTTGTGCATAGTAAATGAGCTGGGACTTTCAGAACCAATGCTCTGACAGGCCACTGGGGCTACCAACTTGGTGCCAGTAGGTCTGTCAGGACATCGGAGATGAAAGCCACAGAGGATGTCTAAGGTGTCAAGACCATTTGGGCAGGAGGAAAGAGCTCAAGTACCCACGTCCTGGGATGAATGGAAGTTCTCCGAATTTCCATTTGCCCCACCAGACTTGGAGGAGCCCAACCCAGCATGTGGTCTCTGAATACAAAGTGGCTGAGGTGGAAACCTTGCACATGCCTTGGCAGATTCAGCACTCCCACTTGCCTGGCATCACAAGACCAGCATCACTCTGATTGGCTGGTTAGGAAATTCCCATGCCAGGATTGGCTGGAGGGTTTTGTGAATGAAACTCAGAAGTATTATAAACCCCTGAGCCAATCAGATTTGTAGATTCTAAGCACCTAGTCCAGCAAGTAAATTCAAGTCCTTTGGAGAGAGGTGAGCGGTGGCATTTGGAAATGCAGGCTGATTTCAGTTTTAGGCTAGGTTCCAGTCAGGGTAAGCTTGAATTTAGAAGCCCCTGTACCTAAGAAAGAATAGTTTTCACCCCCAGACCTCCAGTAAGAGTGTATTTTCTTATGCAGTTTGTGTAACATTGTGTGTATGCCCTTTCCTGTGCATACATTTACAATTTATTTCATTTACCAGTTTTGCTCAATGTATGATCCTGGTAAAAAAAAAAAAGCCCACATGTACTGTATGACGGGGAATTTTATTAAAAAATTTCAGAAATCGGTTGAGAAAGATCTCTTATTTTTATCCAAAGGTATGAGCACCCAAATAGATGACAGAAATGTAACAATTGCTGAACAAGCAGCCAATATATCTTAAAAACAAAACAAAACAACTAATCTATGAAGAATGCTGATAAGGGAGGAGCAGTCGTTGTCCTAAATAGAGTCTATAACCATCATGTGTCATTAAGACAACTGAAGGATGTATCCTCCATATACTGTATATGAATGATATATCCTCCTGTATATTACACTTACACTAGATCTTATTCAAAAATATCTGTGTGAATTGCTTGAACTACTATGTAGAAGAAGTACTGTTTGGCAGGTAATATCTAATGCAGAGTTTCAAATTTTTTATACTGTAATCGTAATCCCAATATTCTGGTCATTCATAATTTACCTAAATTACATAAATCTCTTATAAATCCAACCGGTAGAGCAATAGTTTCTAATATTGGCTCTTGAGGTGAAAATGTACAGTATCTATTTCTGTTGATCACTTTTTTTTGCAACCTTCTTTCTTTTTTACATCATACTACAGTATACAGTTTATCATTTTTCACAGATTTTCCATGGCAATCTAATTGTATATGGATGACACTGTATTTTTCCTCTTGAGACATGATTATAGCACAACAATATGGTTTAAATTACATTAGATAATTATTGCAAACTTTATTATTGACTTTTACATGCACTCATTATTTTTATTTTAGATAGCAATCACTTTTTACTCACACACAATTATTTTCTTTTTGGTTATACTTTTTATCTCGAAACACGTGGAACAGCTGTAAGTACATGTTTTGTCCCCTCTTATGCCAACCTATTGATGGGTTGGTGGGAGATGTCCCAGATATTTGGATATAAAATTAATTTTCGTCATTATATAGTGTTCTACAAACGCTATATTGAAGATGTAAAGAGGGAGCTTTAAACTGCATACAGATACCGGAATCACCTATAGAGAGGTAAGTATCTCGAGAAGCAGGGGGTCCCCGGAGCTGAAATCAATGCGGTTCAGCTCCGGAGACCTCATGCGTCAAACATACAGTATTAAAAAGAGAGAGTGCTCCTTTATATTATTTTTTTAACTTCTTATATTCTAATCCTTATCCGAATCCTTAAGTTTCTCTCACCAATATCATTTTCATCATATTCCATTTTTGGATCTTTATCGTTATGTAAAATTGGACAAGACAATTCACACAGATGTTTTTAGGTTAGAGAATTCCAGGAATTCTTTATCACATGCATGAAGTTGTCACTCACAACCTCTGTTTCGGGGTATACTCGAGGACATTTTTTTGCGCTTAAGACGCAATTACTCCACTATTGAAGATTTTCTAATAAGGACAAGTGAACTTGTTCAGTGATTTCTGGAGAGGGATTAGGACTATGAATACTTCTGGAGGTTTTTCATAATGCATTATCAAGAGATAGGGAGGATTTGATTACTTTTGACTAACATTTTTATTTAAGCATTGAAAGCAGAAATTGGAGTAAAACTAATCATAACTCCTCTACTCTTAATCCCAATAATTTATCACTCATTTTATCACACAATATAGCAAACAAGCTACACTCATTACATCTATAGTCAGAAAACATTGGAATTTAACTTTGGATCCTTTATTAAAAAATATTGAATCTTTTGATCCTTAATTTGTTTTCAGAAGATCTCAAACACCAGTTGGTAGGATCATTTCGATGTTGTCATTATTGATTATGTCCTTATTTACAAAAAACACAGAGCTTAAAGTAAAGAATTATGATAGAACAAGAACATTTAAAATGTATTAATTTATTACATGCAAAACTGATTTTGCATAAACACTTCTGATATGTGGCTGTGCAAAGCAATATGGGGGGTTAACTACTGGACCATTGAAGCTGCACATTATGGAACACATGAGATTAATTAGGAAAAAAGCTCAGGTACAGTCAGTGTCAAAACAGTATTCTATTTGTGCCTTGGGGACTTTGAATCATTTTAAATGTATTGGTATAGAACATGTCCAGATAACATCCCGGGGGGTCAATAGGGTTAATTGATTATATCGCAGGGAAGCTTTTTGGATATTCATGTTAGACACTCTTGTCCCCAATGGGTTAAATACTGAGTGTGATCTGAGACATTTTTTCTAAATATATTCCAGCATTCCCTATCTAATATGTTCTTATGTTGTTAGTTGAGAATTAAGTTGTGTCTTTATGTCCAAAATGTAAATATCTACTGGAAATAATAGTGATTTTATGTGATTTATTATATAGAGATGTATGTATATACTAATCAAGGGTTGCAGATACTATACTCATCAAATACTTTGATATATGTGTATTTACAGAGTATTTGACTTGATGCAGTTGTTTTTTATTATGGCATCATGTTAGAAGTAGGCAACATGGCGTCTGACTTGTATTTGTTACTCCTTGTAAAAACAAAAAAAGACAAGAAGCCCCAGTGCTACATCAAATATGACAAATTATATAGTTAAATACTTATCTGTTTTCAATCTCACAACCACGTCACAATCTGTAGGTTCTAGCACTACCTGTGCACATTCTCTAAATGACCCATGATTATGAGAAGTAAAACAGATACATATTTAATGATATAATTTGTCATATTGGATGTAGCACTGGAGCTTTTTGTCTTTTGTTGTATACACAGGGGTGCGCAAACGTCTGTTGCTTCGCCCCCCTGCATCCACTCCCCCAGTGTTCACCCCCCCCTTACCTGCCTGTTGGCATCAGTGGGGTCATGTCACGTGATGTGTTGCCATGACAACAGGCATCAACGCGGAATCATGTGATATCACAAGACCCGCGGCCTCATTTGACGCCGCGTTTCCATGTCAATGCGTCATCTGAAGTTGGTTGAACCTTGGTAAGTTCAGTTGCAGAGGCCTCACTTTTTAATTTAATTTTATTTAAATGCCCTGGGGAAGAGAGCGAGGCCTCTGCAACCACCCGCGCCCCCCAAGAAAATCCTGTGCCCTCCCCAAGTTTGCGCACCCCTGGTATACACAATCCTAGTAGCATGTGGCATCATCTAAATGTTACTCTCTCTATCCACTTCATACTGCTCCCTCCTTGCCCACACCCAATATCATCATACACCCTGGACTACTCAAAAGTCTTGCACTATCTACTGAATGTTGGTGGAGAACTTTGAAAATCAATACACCAACCACCGCTCACTCTAATGGCAAACATCAAAACCTTACTTCTTATTTACTTCATACTACTGTAATGGTTCGACCCCTACCCAATCTCATATTTGTCCCTAGGTGTGGAAACTGCCCCCCGTTATATGTCAGTGTGTGTGGTGCACCTGCTGGCTCACAGGACTCCTGAGTCTCCCGCTCGTTGGTAGTGGGGATTTCACCATGACAGGCGTGTGAGGTAGTGCTGAGTTCTACTCACAGTTGGGACAGCGCCTCCATCTCTTCCAGATCCCCACGATAGCAGGGAGGAGTCTCTGGAAGAGAGCTCCTGGGTGCATCTTCTTCCTGATTAACTCCAGTCACAGGCAAGAAGGGTCTTTGAATCAAGGGCATCTTTATTTGCATCATGAATGGCAGACTGCCTATCATAGCGGCCGGTACTTAGCCGCACATCATATAGCTGCACACCTCAAGGAAGTGCCCTCCTGACTCTGTAATAGAGACAGGGATATTTCTGCCACCTCTCCCCTAAGGGAGGGCCACCAGCTGTGCCAGAGCCCTGGACACAGTGTGGGGTCAGCTTGTCACTCTGTCAATTCTGACACTTGAACTTCACAGACTTGACTCTACACAGAACAGACTTGAACTCTGCAGACAGAACCACTAACTTTAGGAAGTGATGCGTAATATATAGCTTCCAGAAGACCCACCCCTGTGTCACTAATAGTGGACACAGAGCATGCTGTACTTCCTTTGCTACACCTTACACATCACAGGGGTTGAGGGCAAACCTCCATGATGACTTCTGGCAAACCTGCCCTCTTAACAGGGATTACTGCACAGAATGAGAGAGGTATGTAAACCCAAAATTACACAGGGCTAAACTACACGTTTTGTAAAATTTTCACAGATTTTCCATGGCAATCTAATTATATATGGATGACACTGGATGTTTCCTCTATAGACATGCTTATAGCACAACAATGTGGTTTAGTTTACATTAGATACAGTATGTTTTGGAAACTTTATTTTTCACTTTCACATGCGCTCATTATTTTTTTATTTTAGATAGGATTCACTTTTTACTCACACACAATAATTTTCTTTATGATTATGCTTTTTATTTTACAGCCTGCAAACAATTAATCCCATTTGTATTTATACTGTTACTGTCTTTAGCAGGGGATATTGAACTGAACCCAGGCAACCCTCTTCAACTCTGTCCCATACCCCTGACAATGCCCCTTTCAAATGCCAAAAAGGTCTATCTGTCGCCAATATAAATATCCATAGCCTGTTGCCCAAACTGAATGATCTAATTTCATGGTGCCTTATGAATAAACCCAAAGCCATCATTAACACAGAAATATGGCTAACTCCTAAAAACCTTGATGCAACTATCGTCATTCAGGGATATCCTAATTCTAGGAGAGATCAGTCAAAGAGTGGAGGAGGGGTTACTTTATATTGAAGACACCTTAACATTTTCATTGTGAAATTGCTTCCCAAGCCCACCCTCTTTTAAAATCCGAGTTGGCAAAATTTGCCTAATCTTCTCTATGCCTGTTCTGATTGCTGGCATCTACCGCTACCTACAGCCCCACTACAATCCCTGACTGATATCCAGGGCCACCAACAGGGAGGGACTGCCAGTGTTGGAGTCCCGGGCCCCGTGAGTCAGGGGCCCTGGCTGCCTGGGTCCCCTGCACGGCCATGCCCGTTTTATTAAAAAAAAAAAAAAAATCAGGAAAAAAAAATTCCGGTGACCCTGTGCGCATGCACAGAGCAGAGGTCTCTCCGCCCATGCACAAGGAAGCAGGGTGTCCAGCTTGCTGCCTGTGGGCCTGCTCCTCCCCTCCCAACGTGGGATGGAGGGGAAGCACCATTGCAAGCCTGAGAGCGCCAATCCAGCTTTCCCATCGTGAACCAAATCATCTTCCCCCACACCAGCCTCCTGCCCTGGGCAGCAGCCTTGGAATTAGCCTGCCAGTCTCGCCCACCCCCCACAGCCACCTACCTCCAATGCTCCTCTCCCCCAAAAGCCTATCTCGCGTCTGACGGGCAAGGAAGCAGGAAGCAGCACCCACCTGGTCAAGGTCATTCACCCACCCACTCACCCACCCTCTCACCCACCCATGCACCCACCCACTCACCCACCCACTCACCAATCCACTGACCCACCCAGTCACTCACTCACCCATCCAGTCACTCACTCACCCACCCAATAACTCACTAACACACCCAGTCACTCACCCACCCAGTCACTCACTCACTCACCCACTATCACTCACCCACCCAGTCACTCACTCACCCAGTCACTCATTCACCCACCCAGTCACTCACCCACCCAGTCACTCACCCACCCAGTCACTCACTCACCCACCCAGTCACTCACTCACCCACCTACCCAGTCACTCAATCACCCACCTACCCAGTCACTCAGTCACCCACCCAGTCACTCAGTCACCCACCCACTCACCCACCCACTCAGTCACCAACCCACTCATGCAGTCACTCACCCACCCATTCACTCACCCATTCACTCACCCAGTCACCCAGTCAGTCACCCACCCACCCACTCACCCACCCACTCACCCACCCACCCACTCACCCACCCATGCACCCACCCACCCACTCAGCCACCAACTCACCAATCCACTGACCCACCCAGTCACTCACTCACCCATCCAGTCACTCACTCACCCACCCAATCACTCACCCACCCAATAACTCACTCACACACCCAGTCACTCCCTCACTCACCCACCATCACTCACCCACCCAGTCACTCACTCACCCACCATCACTCACCCACCCACTCACCCAGTCACTCATTCACCCACCCAGTCACTCACCCACCCAGTCACTCACTCACCCACCCAGTCACTCACACCCACCTACCCAGTCACTCAATCACCCACCCACCCAGTCACTCAGTCACCCACCCAGTCACTCAGTCACCCACCCACTCACCCACCCACTCATCCAGTCACTCACCCAATTCACTCACCCAGTCACTCACTCAGTCAGTCACCCAGTCAGTCACCCACCCAGTCACTCAGTCAACCAACCAACCCACCAAGGCAGTCAGTCACCCACCCACCCAGGCAGTCATTCACCCACACACCAAGACAATCAGTTACCCACCCACCCAGGCTGCCAGTCACCCACACAGGCAGTCAGTCAACCCAGACAGTCACCCATCCATCCAGGCAGTCAGTCACCCACCCACGGCAGTCAGTCAGTCATCCACCCACCCAGGCAGTCACCCACCCACCCATGCAGTCAGTCACCCAGCCACCACCCAGGCAATCAGTCACCCACCCAGGCAGTCAGTCTGTCAGTCACCCACCCACCCAGGAAGTCAGTCACCCACCCAGGCAGTCAAATGTTTCACGTCACCCAGTATAGGTTTTTGTGGATGACGTGTAATAAATTCCACGTATGTAACTGTACAAACTAAAAAAAGAGGATAAGAAAAAGTGGGGGTGGGGAGGGAGGGGTGGGTTTGACCATACTATGGGAACATGAGAACTACAACATAAAATCTTAAGAGGCAAGAAATTAAAAACTATTTTTACAAAAAAGCTATGTATGTATCTTTTTTTTTTTTTAAGAGTTTTTAATTTCTTGCCTCTAAAGATTTTATGTTGCAGTTCTCATGTTCCCATACTATGGTCAAAAAAGATTGATGCCAGAAATTTAAATGATATTTTTCTTGTAGATTTGTCTTTTTCCCATAGGCATAATTTTCTGATATCATGAATTCTTTATTATACTTCTAGCCAGTGTACTAGGAGGGAACTTGAACAAGAAACAACTTTTAAGATATTTTACTTTATGTTTCCAAAAAATATAAACAATTGTGTGTACATCTGAGTCCTGTAAGATACACGTCAAACTCTGACAACTGCAGGACAAAAGGTCACTTTCAATAACCAGCCACCGCACTTATTTGTGTGCAATCTTCATTTCACTTGTGTTATATAGCCCTTAATATGAGCATGCTGTTGCTGCATGGCTCATGGATCATGGTCAAAGGTACTAGGTGAAATGATTCACACAAATGGATGTTCATTATAAAAAAAACTAAAATCTACTACTTAGACTTGGCAGATTACACCAAGAATCTGAACACTGGAAACTGAAATAAGAGCATAAATAATGATGTCTCTTTAATGGCTAAGGGCCTCTGTACACAATTTTTGGAGTTTGGACTAAGTGTATAATTATGAAAAGATTAAGTGAGGATGGGCAATAGTTCACGAAGAGTGTATAAGTATCATGACAAATACAATATATTGCAGACATGGAACTTGAAATGATTTTCTCTGTTCAAATAACTGCCAAGGAAGCAGTGATGCAAGAAATTCAATTTATAGTGGATGAAACAAACACTCATTTTTTTAAAATAAACTTTGCAGTCATTCTACATTATATACAGTACAGTAAGCCTCTGCTGAAGTCTCTATACACTATCTACAGGAAGCCCTTGATATTCTTTTTAATGATATTGATGTTCAAAGATCTGGAAAATGCATCTCTAGAGCCTATGATAAATATTTCCATTACTTTGAAAGGCTCAGCAATAGCAAAACTCCCACCATCTCTTGACTTATTAAACATGTGCTTGTATTTTGTGAAACTTTCAATTATTATTGAAATGAGAACTTCTGACATGACAAATGACATATAGTTTGTCTACTATCATTTTAATGCATTATTTCACATGAAACAATTGAATCTCGAAATAAAATCATACATTGGAAATATTTTCAGCAATTTGTTTTGGCCGTCCGTTCAGAAATGTAGTGCGTCACATGATTTGTTTGACATTGGACAGCATGTCAGTATTCCTCTGGTACAGCCGTAATTGCCAGTGACTTGATGCAGTACTGCCAGTCTACTTCCATGCCATCATGTGATTGTACTCCCGTCAGAAGTGTCCAAGTCTCCATTTCACACAGAATTGCAGGGCTGGTGACAGCCAAAGCACATTGGGAATCTGGGCCCAAAACAAGAAAGTCAAGATTGGATTCAAATTCATGATGTCAAGTCACGTTTTGCAATTTTTATGATCATTTTTCAATAGTATTACATGAAAATATACATTAATTTCACATTTATTAAAGAGACATTATTTAGGGCCATATTTGCCAAAAAGTGCTATTCCATTGGTCACATGCGGCGGATTGACAGCTGTAAAAATTTTAAATCAGATCAGAGTCTATCTATCTACGGCCAAATTTACTATATTCTATTAAATCAGGCGACATAACTTCACATTACCTAAAACAGGAGGAATGGACGTATTAGATACCTGATTAACATGATATCCACAAAACTAACAATATGTAAAAACAATGGATGTACAGTACCACATCTCATTAGCATAGGGCTCACATCATGTTAATGTAGCATAACACGCGTTTATCTTTCATCAAAGTTTGTCTTGGCATTACTCAAAAAAGGTATTTTGCTTCAATGGAGAGAGAGGAGAGCGGATGGAAACAATACAATACAAGGAAATAATGCTTTTAGTTAATTAAATCACGCCTGACTGTGGTTTCACAGCCATCCAGACACTGCAAAAGCTCTATTTCAAGGTGTGCCAGGTAGTAACATCAAGCTTAGCTATGACTTAAATAACATTATATTGAGTCCCTATGTTAAACCTTAATAGACATTAGTGTATCGGCGATGCTATGATAGTGCCTCATTTTCATATAATTTGCTTCTCATTTTCACTACGTCCGTTAAACTTAATGCTTTGCCTGTAATGTAGCATTAAAATAAGTTACATTACTTTCTCCTCCTACCTCTCTCCCTCCATCTCATTATGCCCTCCATATTTGCAGTTTCCTCACTCTGTAAACATTTTTGTTCTCTCCATCTTCCCCACTCCCCTCCTTCTATCCACATTTCTTCATCTCTCCTCCTCTCTATATGCATGTGCCCATATACTGCACCACTATTTACACACCTCTTTCACAACAACTTCTATACCCCTCAATAAAAAGCACCCCTACAAATCCTCTATTCACCTCCTCTTTCTCTCTCTACTCCTCCTTCTTGCTGCTGGGGATATCTCTCCTAATCATGAACCCAGCCATACAGTATACACATCTGCTCTCACCCATACCTCCCTCTCACCTCTTTCCCTAATAATGGTATTAACGCATCCAATTTAATACCGATCAACCTTAAAACTCACCTCACAAATGAAGCATCCCAATAGCCTGCACTCATGGCTACTATTCCATACTCCCAGTCACTCCTTCCAACCATTGTGGTCAAGAACTGCCATCTACTTCATTCATTCCCTCACCTGCTGTATATGTAAGTTTCCCAACATACCAATTAGATTGTAAGCTCTCGGGGTCAGGGATTTCCTTTCTTATTGTCTTAATTTACACTGTTTATTGTATTATTATAATTCACTGTACTGTATTGTCTTTCTGACGTGCTGACTACACTGTTGGCGTTATATTAATAAAGATATACATACGGTACATACTGATTTTAATGAATAACACGTTAACATTAACTGGGGTTAACTGAGGTTAACGTCAACTTAAGTGCCCTAACATAGCTTAGTAAAGGATAATCTATCTATATACTTTATTACTATAGTAGCTTAATATTGTAAATGTTTTGTTTGGATTGAGATAGCTTTCTGTATTTATTTCATTTTTTTAATTGATATTATTCTGAAATATATATATATATAATCAAAATGACCGGAACCACACTGAGTTAGGGCAAAACATGTGTGCTCATTTGCATGTCATTTCCCAGAATCCCTTGCTGCAGTGGAAGCACTGTGTGCTGGGTGATAATGGTGAAAGGCAGGGTTGCAGACCTGTCTAAGACATGCAAATGAGCATACAGCAATATTTCCATTTGCTATATGCTTTACTGTGGAGGGTTTTTGTCACTTTTTTTTACCCACCATAACTTAACTAAGTGTGTGTGTGTGTGTGTGTGTATATATACATATATAATCAAAAAATAAATAGATGATACCGTTCTGTGGCTAACGAAATGCTTTTATTTGTGCAAGCTTTCGAGATACACTGATCTCTTCTTCCGGCGATGTTACAATGAATGAAGCAAGCAAAGGGTATACAGTACTTAAAAACAGTGTCTCTTGGAATGTTATCTGTTCTTGTCCTTCCCCCGGTGTGGATGAGATTTATGGCTAGAGGTGTTAAATGGTTCCTGAAAGTAAGTGATGTAAGAGTGTGTGTGTGTATCTGTGTGAATATAAATGAATGGAGAGCTCACAGTGTATACAGTGCTTTACAAAAGGGGCGTGTGGAGTGGGAGTTAATATAAATGGTGTGGGTAGGTGTGGAAATGTGAGAGATAGTAGCATAACTAAAAGTGTGTGTGGATACTATGTGGTCCCTATTGGTGTATAGGGATGGAAAAACAAGGAGTATTGGTATGTGTAAGAGACAGCTGTGTGTGCATACATATGTAGCCATGCATAATAATGACTGCATACATCTTCCCTGTTGGCAGTAAGTCCTGGTAAGTACAGGCCTGCCAACAGTAATTATGGAGGTTTTCCCTCACACCCTGGTGTGGTGCCCTGCGTAAGGAGGGGAATGGCTGTATGCTCTGAGTCCCTGGATAGTGACATCAGAGATGCGCCTGCCCCCTGAGGTATAAAGGGCACAACACTGTCAGTTAGTGTTGTTGGCAAAGTAGTGGCAAGTGTTAGCCAGCCGTGTGAAGCGGTTGGAGGAATACTTTTGTGACCCTAGTGCTGTAACTAGCGGTAGCAGAGTGACCAATAAAGTCTGTCTAAGCCACGCTGTGTCCAGGGACCTGGCGCAGTGGTGATCTCCCTAGGAGAAAGGGAATCCCACTTCAATACGGGAGGGCGTACCTGGCAAAGAGACAGCACGGAGAGATGTGCGGCTAGAGCCGGCAGCTGCATGGGGCAGCCTGCTACATCCCAGTCTACAATAAAGATGCCATGTTCAAAGAAACCACCACTGTGTGAGTGTGAAGTTACTCAGCAGTGGCAGTCACCACCGAGATGGAGTTCCTCAACAGGACAATCTCCCTGCGGAAGCATAGATCCTGATGAGGTGGAGGCGCTGCACGTGAAGTAGTTTGGACTCGTAACCACTACCTCTGATACCTGTCCTGATGATATCCTCTATAACACCAAGCGGGAGACTCAGGAGTCCTGTTACTAGCAGGTGCACCACCACACACGACCTTGTAATGGGGACCGGTTAGACCACACGGGCCAATGTGAGATTGGGTGGGTCAGACAAGGGGGGTCCAGCCGTTACAATTGGAGGCGCTGCTGAGATACCTGTTAACAGGACAGGCTTTTGCTAGACACACATTAGGAAACAGGGAAAGTGTCTGCTGCCACTTTGTGCTGCGTGGGACGGAGCCAGGGGTAGTCGGGGAGATGCTGGAGCTGCATGCCGCAAAGACGCCTTGGGATCCGTTAGGGGTTAGTGAGTCTGGAGCCGGGGGCTATTGCTGTTCTAGTCGCCTTGAGGTAGCGCTAGCGGGGGACGCCTGAAGGGGTAAACTGGTAACTTAGGGCAGGAATTCTGGAAGGGTCCGCACTAGGCTAGCCAAAAGTAGGTCGACGCCCAAAGTACTGTATGGAAGAGCCAGAGTACTCTACTGTAGTCTCCATTCCAGATCACTTACCAAGGAGCACAGACTGGAGGAACGTGTTACAGTAGACACAGAAAGGGTGAGCCTAGCCTGAGGTAGTGCAAACACGAGTCAGATCTACGTTAGGTACACAAGGTGGTGCACAAGGCATGTTTATTGTACGGATGTGGTAGCTGCCCCGCAGAGCGGAGCTCCACGTACAGGAAATCAGTGTTCAACGATCAAGAGAGACCTGTCAAAATGGAGGATCTGCACAGAGCAGAAGGTCCAGGATGGCGGGGAGAGAGAACCACAAGAATGGAGGATCTGCATAGAGCAGAAGGTCCAGGATTGTGGTCAGAGGAAGAACACGCATATGAACTGTGCGTGGACGAAGAACAAGCTACAGAAGAGACTTTTGTGAGTTTGTTGTGGAATGGCGTGAAAGCCGTGGCTGAGCCGTGTTTATCATGTTTTTGTTCTCGGGATGATACCCTTGAGAATAATGAGCATGACAGTGTGATCCGATGGGAGGAACGAAATGGACTTTGTTATACCCCAATTAACAAACAGTCAGACGCTACCTCACATGGAAAGAAGGACAATACTTACCAAGATGGCGGTTCCCGCGTTCCCGGGACACCGCGTGGGCATGCTGCAGAAAGTCTTGCAACTTTGCAGTTTGCTAATTGTTGGTCAGGATTGGCGCCAACGAGAAAACTCCACCCCGAGGGGGAGTTTGGCGCGAAAGCTGGAGCCGCGCCCTCATGGACTATGACTCACTCTGCACCTGTGCTGGGTCAGCCTACAAGTCTACGAGACATCCCCCTAGCTTCAACCAGGGGGAGTGGTTTGCAGTTCCACCGGATATTGATGGAGAAAGAAGGAGGAGGGGTTGCCAAACCCGCCCCTGCCCTTCAGTTGCGAAGAGCCATTGACCAGTACAGACCTCTGAAACGAGTGCCTCCGCTGGTGAATATGGCTGCAGTTGCTGATAAAGTGGACCAGAGTCCGTAGATCTCTACTCATCCCTACTTGGCTCCAGGAGGCTTCCTGATCATCCGGGTAGAGGGTGTGGAGACCGTGGCATGTCTTTGCCTGCAGTGCCGACTGCCAGGCGGAGCCGTGGGCAGTGAGGCCCGATGCCCCCACTGTGGACTGCAGTACATGTGGCCTATGACCACTTTTGTACCGGTACAAGCGGTGGGAGTAGCAGGAAATGTCCCGATGCCGATCGACGAGCAGCCAGGAGCACTATGGAATGAGAGTGCAGGTCCCGCGGAGTCGGAGTCAGGTTCGGTGCTCCCGACGGAGAAACCCAGCCATCGGAGAGGTGATCACCGAGGAGCCCATCGCCGGTCTCCTACTGGGATGCCTCGGCCGAATTGCAAGTTAGAATCCTCGGACGAGGAGTGTGCTAGGCTGTCGAGTAAGATGGTCATAAAGAGAGACTGTCATACTATTGGTACGCCATGGAGAGATGCCATTCCTCGTGGTGTAGAGACGCGGAGTAGAGTGTCTCCAGTACCGCGACCACCAGATCGCCGGAGTCCCACTGCCGTGGTGACTAGTGGATCGGAAGGAGGTCGATCCACCCCGACCCTGCGAGGTACTAAGATGACACAGTGCCTGTCGCAGACCCAGGGGGTGGAGGAGAAAGAAGAGCGAGTCCAGAGCCAGACTGGATCGCGCAGCAGACGGGCGTTGCCGGATGTCCTCGTGGAGGAAGAGATCCCGATTGGGGATCCAACCCAAGATAGCGTCGAAGCACGTGCGTGTGTGGAGGTGATTCCGGATGACCAGAGCGGCATCGAGATGATCGTGCCTCTGCGGTCGAGCAGCGGAAGTCGTTCACCTCCTGTCAGACGGAATGGGCGCTCGAGTCGGAGAGTGAAGAGCCCAACTGCCGGTGAGAAAGAGAGACTTTGTGCCGAAGCCGAGACAGGTATTGCTGGGGAGCAGGTCGTAACCCTGCCTATACCTACGGCTCGGTCCCGTCCCCAAACCCCGTCCACACCCCAGGTTAGCCCCAAGGCCCTAGCTAAAGCCTCTGTCCCCGTCACTATTTCATTCGGGTCCAGTTCTAGCTTAGGGTTGTCAGGGGATTCCCGGGGTCCTATCCAAGAACGGACTGGAAGCCTGGACTGGGGAACGTCCGATGATGGATCGGAGGGTGGAGGGAGGATTTCTCGACATGGGTCGATGGCCAGCGAAAGTTATAGTGCGCTGGGTATTGAGGGCGGACACTGGTCACAGAGTAAGAGCCAAGTGGGGCGATCTGAGGGTACGTCCGGGGTATCTTCGGGTAGGCCTGATGAGGAGTCAATAAAGGAGTCTATAGAACCTAGCTCCGAAGAACGGAAGGAGACTAGGTGGTGGGCCCCGTTGTACGAGGGGTATGTTGCTTGGTTCGACCGCACCCGATTTGTCCTAGAAAGGGAGGGGGTGGTTGATCACTGGTGGGCTGCCGGTGACTTTGATGACGAGGCATACCTTAGGGCCCTAAGGGTAAGGTGGGATCGTATCCAGGCAGGCCTTATTATCCCAAAGGGGTCCGCAGGGTTGGATGACCCGGTAGAGACCGATGAGCCCCTGTCATGGGTGCTGCCCGGGGCGGCTGGCGAAAGTAAGTTGACCAGGACTTGCCGAGCTGAACGGGCTATTGCGGCAAAATACAGAAGGTCGCATGGGCTTGATTACCCGTATGTCCCGGAACCTCTAATGAGAGAGATAGAGGAGAATAGAGAGAGATGGCTTAAAAACGATATCCAGCACTATATCGTAGAAAAAGGGGGAGCCATTAAAGGAATTCAGGCCGAGCAGAGGGTAGCTCAACTTATGCGGGTCTGGAAGATAGGACGCAGTGTGTACATGCACAAAGTGGTGTATTGCAATGAGCGAGGGATACCACGGGAATACAGCGGCGTGACTGTGCATGATGCCGCGGGGCGGGAGGTGAAGAAGCCAGATCCTCGACATTACTATTGAGTGACAAATTAGAGTGGTCTGCTTTTTCGTTAGCGCTCCCTGCTGGTCAGTGAGTGCGATGGGCTTGCATTATTATGTTAATGTGATGATGTTTGCCATGTTATTTGTGTGTTCTTTTGCAGTGTTTCCTGGCGCAAGGTATACCAAATTTAGGTCCCAGCCGGGACAGTGGGTATTAACCAGGGGGAGTATGTAGCCATGCATAATAATGACTGCATACATCTTCCCTGTTGGCAGTAAGTCCTGGTAAGTACAGGCCTGCCAACAGTAGTTATGGAGGTTTTCCCTCACACCCTGGTGTGGTGCCCTGTGTAAGGAGGGGAGTGGCTGTATGCTCTGAGTCCCTGGATAGTGACATCAGAGATGCGCCTGCCCCCTGAGGTATAAAGGGCACAACACTGTCAGTTAGTGTTGTTGGCAAAGTAGTGGCAAGTGTTAGCCAGCAGTTGTGTGAAGCGGTTGAAGGAATACTTTTGTGACCCTAGTGCTGTAACTAGCGGTAGCAGAGTGACCAATCAAGTCTGTCTAAGCCACGCTGTGTCCAGGGACCTGGCGCAGTGGTGATCTCCCTAGGAGAAAGGGAATCCCACTTCAATACGGGAGGGCGTACCTGGCAAAGGGACAGCACAGAGAGATGTGCGGCTAGAGCCGGCAGCTGCATGGGGCAGCCTGCTACATCCCAGTCTACAATAAAGATGCCATGTTCAAAGAAACCCCCACTGTGTGAGTGTGAAGTTACTCAGCAGTGGCAGTCACCACCGAGAAGGAGTTCCTCAACAGGACAATCTCCCTGCGGAAGCATAGATCCTGATGAGGTGGAGGCGCTGCACGTGAAGTAAGATGGACTCGTAACCACTACCTCTGATACCTGTCCTGATGATATCCTCTATAACACCAAGCGGGAGACTAAGGAGTCCTGTTACTAGCAGGTGCACCACCACACACAACCTTCTAATGGGGACCGGTTAGACCACACGGGCCAATGTGAGATTGGGTGGGTCAGACAAGGGGGGTCCAGCCGTTACACATACATCACAGTATGAACAGACATGGTCTTTAGCGCTCATGGGAAGAGAGTTCACTTGTGTCAGTAATGACTCATAAAATTTCGATCTCTGTTTAGGCCACCGTTAAGTGTCCCGAACAGTTGCATAAATTTGTATTCATGCAACCGTCTCTCTTTCGGTGTTTTAAGATTACCTTTGAGTATGGCAACCCTTAGATCATTCATCTTATGGCCAGAGTCAGAGAAATGTTCGCCGACAGGACTGTCTCTTGTTCCGCGTGTGATGCTGTGGTGATGCAGGTTCATTCTCTTGTTTAGCCCCTGCCCTGTCTCACCTATGTAGTAGCAGCCTCCTGGGCATTTCATGCACATGATGAGGTACACGACATTGCTGGAGGAACAGGTGAACCTTCCTCTGATTTTGTATTCCCGATTCCTGTGTGGTATTTGTATTTTGTCCGCTGTGTAGAGCATTGCGCAGGTTTTGCATCTTGGGTCCTGGCATGGTTTCGTCCCGCATTCAGTTGTACTGCTGAATACTTTACTCCTCACCATAATATTCTTGAGATTATGAGGTTGTCTGTATGATAATAAGGGTGCTTCAGGGAAGATCTGTTGCAGTCTTGTATCTTCCTGGAGGATGGGTTGTAGTTCCCTGGCGATCTGGCGTAGGGCTCCTAGGTATCGCTTGTCTCCTTCTGTTTGTATTCAAGGAGATCACTTCTTGGTATTCTGGTGGCTTTGTGAATTTGCTGGTCTACAATTCTGTGGTTATATCCACGGTTTATAAAATCTGATCTCAAGGCTTTAATCCGCTGGTCTCTGTCTGCTGTGTCGGAGCATATCCGGTTATATATATACATATATATATATGTAGCCATGCATAATAATGGCGAGGAGCCGTGGAGGCCGGTAAGGCAGGATTGTTTTGTGTGTCCAGGGGCTCCCTGCGGAGAGGGAGTGCTCTGTGTGGGAAGCGAGGAGAACGCCGATTCCTGACAGTACCCCCCTCTTCAGGAACGGCCTCAGGATGGTCCAAGAACGGTTTCTCTGGAAACTTTATCCTGAAGGACTTAAGAAGGGCCGGGGCATGAATGTCCTTTGAAGGTACCCAGGATCTCTCTTCAGGGCCAAAGCCCTTCCACTGCACCAAGAACTGGAGCTGACCCCTGGATAGGCGAGAATCTAAAAGAGAGTGAACTTCGTATTCCTCGTTATTTTGTACAGTAATGGGATCCGGTTTACGAGTCTGATCCGGAAAGAAGTGACTGGAGATGAATGGTTTTAAGAGGGACACATGAAAGACATTGGGAATCTTCATACTGGGTGGTAGTTGGAGCCGGAATGCCACGGGATTGATTTGTTCGCAAATAGGGAAGGGACCCAGGAACTTAGGTGCCAGTTTAGGAGATGGTACCTTGAGGTGGATATTCCTAGAGGAGAGACATACCAAATCCCCTGGTTTGTAACTGGGCGCCGAACGACGATGATGATCGGCCTGTAGTTTCGATCTGCGGGAGGAGTTGAGAAGGGTAGACTGAATCCTGGACCATGCGGTTTGGAGGGAAGAAATGCGTTCATCTACGGCTGGTACTCCAGAAGGAATGTTGGGGATGGGAAGACAGGGAGGGTGGAACCCATAATTTATAAAGAAGGGTGACTCCCGGGTGGACTCGTTTTTTTCAGAATTGACGGCATACTCTGCCTAAGAGAGGAGTTGAGCCCAATCATCCTGGAAATCAGATATAAAACATCTCAGGTACTTCTCCAGGGATTGATTGATTCTCTCCGTTTGTCCATTGGACTGAGGATGATAGGCGGAAGAGAAGGAAGAAGAGATGCCCAATCTCTACGTGAAAGCTCTCCAAAATTTGGATACGAACTGAGAACCTCTGTCAGAAACAATGGACGAAGGGATCCCATGAATCCGGAAAATCTGCTCCGTAAAGATATCAGCAAGGGCGGGGGAGGTGGGTAATCCTTTAAGTGGAATGAAATGGGACATCTTCGAGAACCTGTCAACGACCACCAAGATAGTGTTCATTCCTCTGGACTTGGGCAACTCCACGATGAAGTCCATAGAAATGTGGGACCAGGGGCGGTCGGGAAATGGAAGGGGTAACAGAAAACCCTGAGGCTTTTGACGGAGAGTCTTGCTTTGAGCGCACGTGGGGCATGCGCGGGTAAACTCCAGAATATCTTGAGACATCCTTGGCCACCAGAAATTCCGACGAATGAGATCAGTAGTCTTCTTAAAACCTGGATGACCTGCAGATTTAGAGGAGTGACCCCAAGACAGGACCTCTGGAACAAATTTGGATGGTACAAAGAGTTTGTTTCGGGAACGACCAAGTTCTTGGGAATGCGTCTCTGGGAGTGCAAAATCTTGTCAAGATTCTTGAACGTAGACGTGGCGAGAATCCTCTCATGTGGAAGGATAGTCTCCAACGACTCCTCTGGTCTCTCTTCAGAAGAATGTATTCGGGAGACTGCGTCTGCCTTTACGTTCTTGGTCCCGGGGATATAGGACAGGTGAAAATCGAATCGAGAATAAAACAGAGCCCAATGAGCCTGTCGTGGACAAAGGCGTCGAGCGTTCTCTATGTAAAGAAGGTTCTTGTGGTCCGTGAGAATAGTAAACGGCTCAATGAGAGGATTGTTAAGCTGTAGCCAAGGAAGACCAAGGGTGATAGGTATCCCAGGAGCGTGAATGGCATCGAGAACTAAGGTCTCCTTGTGCAGATGTGAAGACAGAAGCAAGGGAGCCATCTCTAAGGAGATGTGGGCCGGGGTAAGAGGACGTCCATCGATAACGACGAGTGTGATGGGAACCTTCTTTCTCACTAGTGGTATACGGTTTACCCTGGCGAATTCAAGATCCACGAAGTTTCCTCTAGCTCCTGAGTCAATGAAAGCGGCGGTAGAAGTCTTGAACTTATCGCCTGAAAGGAAGACTGGAAATGTAAGTTTCTTAGGGAGTTCATTCTTTTGAAGGGGACGTGGAGACATTACACCCAGAGAGAGCCCCTCTGTACTCATTGGGTGTTCCCGTTTCCCATTTCCCGGACACAGTGGACACTCCCGAACCAGATGTTCCATGGATCCGCAGTAGAAACACAATCCCCCGGCATGGCGGAACTGCCGTATCGGTGTGCGGATGCGTTGTACCCCCAATTGCATTGGCTCTGGCAACTCCAGTGCAGGACGAAGAGGTGTAGTAGTACTTGGGGGAGCAGGAGTGCTGCTGAGAGTACTGGGGAACGGAACTTGAAAGTTATGGAAGCGAGTGCGCAGACGCTCTGAGCGGCGTACCTGGATGCGTTGATCCACTCGTACGGCCAAATCAATCAGGACCTCCAGTTGATCCGGCCTGGATTGGCGAGAGTGTTCGTCCTTGATGGGATCTGCCAGGCCTTGCCAGAATACGGAGACGAGAGCCTCTTGTCCCCATTTAGTCTCGGCTGCTAGAGTCCGGAATTCCACAGCATACTGTGTCACCATCCGCCGTACCTGAGTGATCTGGAGGAGAGAAACAGATGCCATCTCCCGACGAGCGGGGGAATCGAATACCCGTTGAAACTCGGCTTTAAATGCCGGGTAATCTTGGGTAAGGTCAGAACGTCGCTCCCAAACCGGGGAAGCCCAAGCCAGGGCGCTGCCAGTGAGGAGGTTATAAATGTAGGCTACCTTCTTGCGATCAGTATTGTAGAGATGGGGGGCCATTTCAAACTGCACCTCACACTGGTTTAGGAAACCCCTACAATCTTGCGGTTCACCTGCATAAGGCTTGGGGGGAGGAATCCTTACCTCTGAGCTGCTAACTGCGCTTGCGGAGTGGGGGCTTACATCTGGCGGGGTCGCGGTCGGTACCCTGTCTGAGAGTACTGCGACCTGGCGTGTAAGTGCCACAATTTGATCCGCCATGGCCTGGTTTTGCTGAAGCAGATTAGAGAGAAACTGCTGTAGTTCGATCTGGTCTGCGTCTTGTGGGCTCGACATAATGTTACGCAGGTGCTGCCCGCAGACCAGATCCGTCCCCTGAGCTGAAGGGGGAAGTGGTAATACACGCACCCGCAGCAAAGGGAGCGTGTCCGGAGTGTGGTATGAAGCGTTGCCAGGCCAGGTGTAGTAAGGTAGACAATACTTGCCGGTACCGGTTATAGAGATAGAGTGAAGGATGCCTCGCCGAAGTCAGGGAGTGGAGAGTGGAGATAGGTCGTTGTCTAAGCCGTGTTCAAGGGGTTACCAGAGTGAGCGTTGTCCAAGGAGTGCCGAGATCGAGAGCCAGAGGGGGCAGTCATACAAGCCGCGTCAGAACCTGTGAAAACACTGAGAGAATCCAGAAGTACTTCCATACAGAGACTATGTCGAGCGACGAGTGATGGGAAGCACAGGCATAATAAAGCTGGGCAGGCCAATGGGAAAAGGGGGCAGGCCTGGAGGACTGCAAGGAGTCTTCCCTGATAGGAGGGAGGTGTTACAGCCTAGCTGAGTGTAATCCTTGATTTGCATGGAACTGTGTGATGCTTGGGGGCGACGCCTCACTGCAGGAGCAGTGGTTAAAAGTGCTCTGTTAGGTGTGTGCTCTGTAAGCTGGGAATGCATGCACATAACGTCTGGGGCTGGCTTGCATGTAGGTGTGGGTGCAGGAGGGCATGGGCGCGCCCGGCGCTGAGCAGAGGAATCGCCGAGGGGAGTGATCCCGCGACGGCGGCAGGGACGAGGAGCTGTGGAGGCCGGTAAGGCAGGATTGTTTTGTGTATCCAGGGGCTCCCTGCGGAGAGGGAGTGCTCTGTGTGGGAAGCGAGGAGAACGCCGATTCCTGACAGTAAGTATTCTGTGCACATAAAATTGGTAGATCATAAGCATGTCATGTGATAATCACATATGTTACCGAACGTCGGATCAGGACACTGGTCGGGAACGGGACCCTCAGAGGAACAGTCACAGATGGTCTTGGGACGGCGTCTTCTCCCTTACGGATGGTGGCTTCTCTCACAAGCAGCACTTGCAATCCAATCCGGAACATGCGTTTCATCAAGGGAACCTCCCACAACAGGTGTAGAAAAAATTCCACAGTAAAGAGAAATATTACTCTTTATACTGGTAAAGTCCCACAGTGAACCTCGATCAATGTTGGTAAGTCCACAGAATCATACGATCCCAAGTGCAATAGAGTCCATAAAACAAAACAATATTGGTATAGTAGATTTCGGAAGCTCCACACTAACACTCTCATTGCAGTGTAGCAATCAACGTTGTCGCAGCTGTTGAAAACGCTAGTGGGTAGTTCACCAGTGAAGCATATCACTTGAATAGCTACACACACGCGAAGTGTAGGGGCTACAGAGTGGCTACAAAAGCTAAAATTAGCAGAAACAATAAAAGCAATTATCCAACGCATTTAGTAGCTGTAATGCTACTTCTTCAGGGAATAATTGAGCACTCTCTCAGAGACATTAAGTACCCACCAGACCACACGCATTGGCTGATGATCAATCGCGATCAGCCAATCCCGTATGCATCCGCGGCACCCATGTCAGCTGAGACATAATTACATTTATTACATATAGTAACACATTCAATGCAAATATACATAAAAACCATACATATATGATGCAGCACCCATGTCAGCTGAGACATAATTACATTTATTACATATAGTACCACATTCAATGCAAATATACATAAAAACCATACATATATGACGCACATGGAGTCTGCAATGAGAAAAATAGATATTAGGAGAAACATCAACTTACACTGGAAACTCTTATGTTGGCGAAAAAAATCGCGCTAATGCATATAAGCAGTAACAGTCATAACTCAGTCGGATACCGTGAAGTATAATGAAAACAAAATATCACAAGTGAAAAAGAGAGTAATTGGAATAGTAACTAGTACTGGGACCAGGCATCAATGTCTTCATTTAACCCCTTCGGGGAAAGGGTATCTAATTTAGGAATCCAGAATGTATCCTGGGCTGAGAGACTCTTAAAACTATCTCCTCTCCTCCTTTTGCAAGGAACATGCTGAATACCCTTAAGGCTGCGTCCATAGGACTGCAGCCGTGCTGAGGCGCACTGAGGCTGAGGGAAAGCGGGTGCTTTCCCGGGCCTTGGTCCCCGCACCATCCGGGGGCGTGTCGGGGGGCTGTGACATCACGGAGCTGGTTCGCCCTCATTGGGCGAACTGCTCACGTGATCGGCCCTGCGCTCCCGTGAGCGCCAAATCTAAAAATTTAATAAGACACACACTTCCGCACGCTTGCGGAAGCGTGAGCGAGCCCCTGCTAAAGCCGCTCTCATCGCGGCTGCAAGGGCTCACTGCCGAGCAGCAGCGCGCCTCAGCACGGGTCAGCGCCTAAGCGCTGACCATGCCCGAGGCCTAAATGTTCATGTAGCAGGATCTTTATTATGATTTAAAGAAAAATGGTGAGATAAACTATGTTTCTCAAAGCCATTCTTAATATTCCTGATATGTTCCTGGATGCGTATTTTGAGACTGCGTTTGGCCTTACCTACATATTGTAACCCACAGGCACATTCAAGGAGATAAACCAAATAAGTTGAAGAGCACAAAATGAAATCACTTATTTCAAAGATTTCCTTAGTTGTTTTAGATATGAACCGTTTTTTTATCTGGGTGAAGGAATTTGCATACAGAGCATCTCCCACAACAAAGTTGCCCGAAGGTTTAGTAGTCAACCAAATATTATTAAGATTATTACTATTGGGTATGCCCAGATCTTGCCCAATATCACTAAGGGCTAATACTGTAGTTTTGAGATTCTTGGCCTTCCTATAAATAAACCTAGGAGATTTGACAAGATGAGTACCCAGTATCGGGTCACTACAAAGAATGCCCCAGTGTTTGTGAAAAATATTCTCTATATTCTTACTAACTGAGTTGAAGTTGGTAATAAAAACTACATCAATCTGTTTGTTAACTGACTCTTTTATCTTTTTATTTTTAGGTACAAGCATCAATCTGCGATCCACATGTCTCACTCACTCAAGATCTTTAAGTAATCCACTACGAGGGTAACCCCTCTCAATAAATCTCAAAAAAAGCTTGTCGGCCTGTTTTTCAAAAACCTCAATGCTGCTACAATTTCTTCTAAGTCTCATAAATTGGCCTCCTGGGATATTCTTAATCCGGGTGTTCTTATGGTTGCTGGAGGCCAGTAGTAAGTTATTCATATCAACTTCTTTAAAGAAGGTTTCCGTATTGACATTCCCACCTTCTGAAGCTGTCAATTTGAGATCTAAGAAATCTACCGAGTTGGTATCGGTAGTATGCGTGAAGTGTAGATTATTAGTATTCTCATTAATGAACATAACAAATTTGGTTAACAGAATCTAGGTCACCCTCCCAGACACATAGAATATCATCTATGTAGCGACGTCAAATTATTATATTCTTGCTGAACGGGTTGTTTACCCAAATATGATGATTCTCCCATTCTCCCACATACAGGTTTGCGAAACTAGGGGCAAAACCTAGCTTTCAATAAAGGGAGGGAAACAGTTTGCGGATAGTGAGGGAGGTGCAGAGTTCCAAAATATTGATACATGCGGTTTGTTTGATTTGAATGATACTTATTTAACATAGCAGTGGCAGAAATGCAATAAAAAAGCTGTGGCACTGTGCAAGAATGCAAACAAGCGCAGTGCTTTTGATCAATTGCGTTTTATATGCCAGTTGAAATGGTTAAGGATTTATTTTTGGTATTAAAATATTTTAGGGAAACATTATTTTGTTAAAACAGCTCCATCATACTTATGTTTACAATAAATAAAAAGTTCCTAGTACTCTATGCACCCCCTGTCATCGCACTTTAACAAATAATAACAATAATCCCATCAAATGGATCAACCTTCATCTGTGGGATGCATACAACATCTAGCTGTCTGTGGCCTAAGAAGTTACTTCCAAGTGTATATGTTTTTATTATAAAAGCAAGGTTGGCTCCCTGGAAACGTTCCTGAAAAAGATCTTGGCACATGGTAAAAGCTAAAAATAAAACTCTTGATTACTTTATTAGTTTAATATTGTAACTGTTTTGTTTGGATTGAGATAGCTTTCTGAATTTATTTCATTTTTTTTTTCTCGAACAATCTAGTTCCATGTGGCCTGTGTTATTTGCCACTAATGTGTCTAGTCATAATTGCGAAAAATGGGGTGCGTAAGAATGAAAGACAGCTGGGGAAGTCTCTGAAGAAGCACAAAGCAACCAAGGAGCCAGTCTTAGCTTCAGACAGATAATAAAAGGATACAAAGGTACAATGCAATCTTGGAAACCTGGGAAGCTATAGGAGGCTTTAGTTTCCACTTCTTACCACAGGATATTTCAGTGTGTTATATAGTGTACCTTAGTATTGGGGATGTTTCGCTGGTAAGGGAGTACAGTTCAATTCCGATAGCCCGCTATCTTATGGTTCGGAACTGCTGATAGTTCGGCATTGGATTGCTCACTCAGTAGCCGGACGAGTTTTGGTAGCAGAGTTAGTCTTTTGCTGCTTTGCATTCTGGTCCGCCATTTTCCGTTCTGCTGAATGTTCTCGCTCTGTTGTGTTTATCACGCTCTAGCTATATATTTTTAACCCATCCATCATATATAATGATTTCTAATGTGAGCAAAGGTAACAGAGGTCGTCGTGGTATACAAAAGAAAGCATATAACCTTGATAATACATCATAAATTGGACATTATAAAACGTTTTGAAAAAGGCGAGAATCGAAGTGTTGTTATGAGTTCAACATTGGATCATCTACAATCTATGATATTAAGAAACAAAAAGGAGCAATTACCGTACTTATAAATATTATACTACTGTATAATATGTAATAAGTTGAAGTGTCTTGGGGTACTGCTAGAAGAGTGTTACGCCGGTGCTGCCCGCAGACCAGACCCGTTCCTTTCACTGAGGTGAGGAACGTATAGAAGCACGCACCCGCAGCAAAGGGAGCGTGTCCGGAGTGTGGTGATTTTGGCGTTGCCAGGCCAGGTGTATTTCGCTAGCAATACTTGCCGGTACCGGTGTAGAAATGCCGTTGTCGTTGCCGTTAGCCAAGGTCTGGGATTGGAGAATACTGGAAGGTCGTTTGTCCAAGCAGGGGTCTAGAGCCAGAGAGAGACGTCCGCCAAGCCAAGTCGTAACCTGAGTGAATGAGAGAGAAAACGCCAGAGTAGTAATCCAAGTGAAAACTATGTCGAGCAATGAATGATAGGAAGGACTGGCATTATAAAGTGTGGCTGACCAATCAGAAGTGAAGGCAGACCTGGAGGACTGCGTGGAGCCATCCTGGATAGGTTCCCTTGATTGGCAGGCAGGTGAGGACTCTTGTCTTGACAGGAGATCATATTCCTGTATTGGGGGCGGGTCTTCACTGCCAGAGCAGTGAATAAATTAACTTCGCCCGGCGCGCGCTGTTCAGGCGCGCGCCCGAGCAACATGGCGGTCGCGTGAGGTACTGCTGGAAACCGGGGACGCCGAGGACGACGGGGAACCCCCAGAACCGACGGAGGTGAGTGGCGCTGGCGAGGGGTGCGCGCCACGGCAGCAGGAGGGAATATATCAGCAGAGGAACCAGGATCCCTGATTCCTCACAAAGAGACACCCAATAGTCCGGAATATCTAACAATCCGCAGCACACAATCGGAATTGTACAGTACTAAGGAAATAACATGAAGAATGCTGCACAGAAGGAAAGCACAAACCCAACATTTTTGTTTAAATAAATAATTGATCAACTTACATATAAAATGTTTATGAAATACTCCTTTGTTACAAAGTGTTGGTGAGTCATCTCTAGAAAGCAAAATATACTCCCCCAGATAGTTATGGTAAGGGCAGGATTCCAATATAGTACTATCATGACTATTCAGTCTCAAGCGTCTGAGTGTTTAGCAGCATACTGTATGTTTTCCTGGACAATTACCTTTTTTTATTCTGATTTACAAGATAGAACCTGGACCCTGGAAGTCCCTACTACCTATCCCCCATTCCAACCGCTGCTCATAAAAACATCCACCCAAAAAGACATTGACAAGCGAGGTGGTGGAAAAGGCCACAGCATTTATTTAAATATTTTTTTTCATTAACACAACTTATAACCATAGAAAAAACTTCATGGACCTCGCCAAAACAAAATGAACCAAAGCTCTCGTTTTTAAGACCAAGAGGTTTATTCAAATTGATGAACCATGTTAAAAAAACATACATTGTAAATATTATTAAATTGTCAGTGCTACAGGTACTTTCACTGACATTCTGTCAACAGCCCCAAAATTTGGAGTTTCTTTGAATAGAGAAATTATCTAAAATCTTAAAATGTCCTGTGAGTTAGAACTGTTAGATGAATCATCTCAGCACAGATGCCATTAATGTGGATTTTTTTTTATTAATTGCGTTGCTCAGATAAAAATCTGACACAGTTTGTTTCATTTCTATTTAATGCCTTTATATGTTGTGAACTATATGTTTTTATTTTATTATGTAGTGACAGTTTGACCCCAAAAATTGGAAAATGGTTAAAACCAGTGTACATATACATCCACTGTATGTGAACGTTTCCCTCAGAAATGAATCAGCTTGTATAGTTGTTGCCATTGTATTGCCCCTTAGACCTTGATAAATGAATCATTGTGTTCCTCAGCATAAATGCGATGTGCCAAATCCCATATAAATGCAGGCTTGGCAAACATTAGATACATAGTTCTTTCTCTTTGGTGTTTATGGGCTGCAGGTGTTGTTCACCTGGTTGCAGAATGTACATGTGTATGTATATTTTTATTTGTAATGTGCCATCCATGTGCATTGCTCTTTTCAGCAGTAAGAATAGAAAAAAAAACAACTACAGCTTCTCTAGATTCTATATATTTGACAAAATATGACCAGAACTTGAAGGCAAACTGCGCAAGAAAAAAAAAATCAACATATTGCCAATTTACCTTTGTAGGTGTTCAGATGTAGCTAGACTTACTATCTGCGTGACCGTGAGAATGTGCAAGATGACAGCTGCGTGAGCACTTTTTGTCCACATTATTTGTGCGGTTATTTATGTTAGTGCAGTTCTGTTCGTTTGGCCGGCAAGTGGCGCACTGAATATCTTTGCCTATGATACTCCGTAGCCGTTAAGGGATCACAAGGGAGCTACAGATTGCAAATAAATTCCGGTGATTACACACGAAGATGACATCAGTTCAAGAAGATTGTACTATTTCATAAAGTATTTGTTATTTATCTCTAAACTGTCACTTGTTGTACTGTAATAAAAATGTCATACTTTAAATATATTTTTTATTCATCTGAAGTTTTCAGGGGAATAAGTGGTGGGTTACATTTAAATAAATGGGATATCATGTGAAATGAACGGGAATAAGAGACGAGTTACAGTGTATATACATTAAAGACACACTAGAACACTAGCTCCGCCAATCATTAGTGCAAATTACTACGGCTAATTCTGTGTTTATAGTGGAGAGTGGCCGTGCTCTCCAGCGCTGATTCTCACTTCTCGCTTACCAAGCGGCTGCTTATCATGTTCTTGCCCCTCAGACAGAGCGTGTGCTCTGGTAGGTGGGGCTTGTGGGCGGAGGCGGATCGGGAGGCGTACCTGACAGAGATGTCATTGTGCAGTGATGTCTCCACAGGGGGTGACGTCACAGTGCAACGACCACGAGGAACCAGCAAGGCACAAAGAAAGTGAGGCAAAGAGGCAAAGAGCCAGGCAGCTAGCCTAGTTGTGGCATTAATATTCATTGTGTATATATATATTTATATATATAAAAGGCCATTGTCAAGAAAGACCAAGAAGCAGCTATGCATGCTGCTCTTCATGGATAACATTTATTTAAAAACAGACCAATTGGGTGCAAGGACCAAAAGTGTCCATGAAATTAATCGTAAGCGCATACTTCTTGGAGAATTTGCCAGCTTATATCCCCCCTGCCTCGTTTGCATGAGGATACATTCTGTAAATACATGAGAATGTTCATTTCAACGTTTAACTATATTTTGAGAAATATAAAGCACATGGTGGAGATAAAGTGACTTGCCCAAGGTCACAAGGAGCTGACACTGGGAATTGAACCAGGTTCCCCTCTCTTCAAACTCAGTGCCAGTCAGTGTCTTTTCTCACTGAGCTACTCACTGAGCTACTCACTGAGCTACTCACTGAGCTACTCACTGAGCTACTCACTGAGCTACTCACTGAGCTACTCACTGAGCTACTCACTGAGCTACTCACTGAGCTACTCACTGAGCTACTCACTGAGCTACTCACTGAGCTACTCACTGAGCTACTCACTGAGTGACTGAGTCTCTCTCCCCCTCCCCCCTCCTCCCTCTCTCTCTCTATATATATATATACAGAGAGGGGGGAGAGCTGGGATCGCACTGTGCTACTCCTCCCTCGGTCAGAGAGCTGCAGGCAGTGCTAGGAGAGTGCGGGGCTCAGGGCTGCAGCCTCCTCTCCATGGCAATTTTACTCACATGTCCACTGCACTCATTCGCAAACTTTTCAGGGACGACAGGGGAGCCTGCCCTGTCTAGGAAGAGAGGTGTGTGTTCGTGTGTCTCTGTGTGTGTGTGTGTGTGTGTGTGTGTGTGTGTGTGTGTGTGTGTGTGTGTGTGTGTGTGTGTGTGTGTGTGTGTGTGTGTGTGTGTGTGTCTGTGTGTCTGTGTTCCTGATAGCTTCTCCTGCTCTACACCACAGACATTCTATCCTGTGAGCAAGAGTGATTTAGGAGATAGCAGCTGACACCAGAGATGGGGGGGGGGGAAGAGTGTGTGTGCTGTGCAGTGTCCTGTGAGTGTGTGCAGTGTCCTGTGAGTGTGTGTAGTGTGCAGTGTGCAGTGTGCAGTCAGTGTGTGCAGTGTGCAGTCAGTGTGTGCAGTGTCATGTGAGTATGTAGTGTGCAGTAAGTGTGTGCCGTGTATGCAGTGTGCTGTGTGTGTGCAGTGTACACTGGCGACACACTTTATTCGAGCTCGGCTAGTCCCACGAATTCGGGTATACCCGGGTGTATTGAGGTTTGTGACTGTTTTCTGCCCGAGTGCATTGGGTTATTTTCCATGCAGGGACTTAAGCATTTTATTCCCACTGGCTGCAATACTGCACAGTATATATATATATATATACTGCATTACAATTCATGAATTTATGCCATCTGGTAGACACGCGAAGCATTGCAGCCTATTAAATCCTAATCATTATCATTTAACAGATCAGCCGCCCGTCAGCCAGGCATGAACCCAGGCTGGGAAGGCAAATGCAACGGGGCTTGTCAGAGGTGAGGAGTAGCGCATTCCAGGTATCTGCCAGGTACATACCGGGTATTTGCTCGATTAAAGTGTGTCGGTGCAGTATGCAGTGTGCAGTGTGCAAAAAATATGTAAAAAAAAAAAATTGAATTTTTTTTTTAATTCAGGTCCACGCTCAAACCGCGTAATAAGCGGATCCGCGTTATAGCAGATCGCGCTATAACGGGGTTGAGCTGTATATATATATATATATATATATATATATATATATATATATATATATATATATATACTGTATATATAAATATATATATATATATATATATATATATATATATATATATATATATATATATATACATATATACATATATACAGTATAAAAACGCAGTATAAAACGCAGCTTGCTGGGGTGCCCTCAGCGTGCCACGATGCAGCAGTGGTGGATTCAATTGGGAAGTTTGAACAGTCTTACAAAGTCTCTCACAAGTGTCCAAAACAGCACACAGGATGAAATAAAAACAGGACAGGCCAATACATAGACAAAGGCCAATGTAAGCAGATATAAGGCAATAGAATGTTACATCCAACTAGTTTCGTAGAATTAACTACTTCTTCAGGGAAGTAGTTAATTCTACGAAACTAGTTGGATGTAACATTCTATTGCCTTATATCTGCTTACATTGGCCTTTGTCTATGTATTGGCCTGTCCTGTTTTTATTTCATCCTATTTGCTGTTTTGGACACTTGTGAGAGACTTTGTAAGACTGTTCAAACTTCCCTATTGAATCCACCACTGCTGCATCGTGGCACGCTGAGGGCACCCCAGCAAGCTGCGTTTTAACCTCTGTGCAGAGGATACACATGCCGAGGTACAGGAGCAGCTTCATATCGGCCAGGAAGCAGGAGCGATTTCACCGAGCCCCAGTACCAGCTGCCGAACCTGGCTGCATGAAGGGAAATCCCCTTGGGAGTGAAAAGACTGACGTCCTGCCCCAGAATCAACTGAGCTGCAGCAGCAGAGGGAAGCAAGCACCTGAATCTACAGCTAACAGCTGCCGAGTGGTAAACAGTGTGATACACACTACATGCCTTTTACCAACTTTTTTCATGTACGCAGATATATTACCCCCTTTTTAATTCTATAATATATTGTTGAATTTGCTTCACTATTTGGCGTTGTGCGCTGTTTTCTTTTGTTTACATATATACAGTGTTCGACAAATCACCCAAAAATCTACTCGTCCAACCAAAAATCTACTCGCCCCCTAGTCCCGTACCCGCCCCCGCCCCTAGTCCCACCCCCAACCCCGCCCCTAGTCCAACCCCCAACCCCGCCCCTAGTCCCACCCCAACCCCGCCCCTAGTCCAGCCCCCAACCCCGCTTTAAAATAAAATATATAAATAAAATACATTTAATAAATTCCTAGTCAGAACAACATTCGTTTTTGACATAAATGTATTTATTGTATTACATTATACTACAATTAGTCCTTGTTACGTGTGTGTGTGTAAATGTTGGATCTAGACATAAAAGCCAGGTGTAAATGACAAGTTTCCTGAACCCCTTAACCAGTGTCTGGACGTCCCCGCTTCACAATATCTAAAGCAGCAATCCCGCCTGGGATCTTAACTGATCCGCAGTCCCTCAATGTCCAGGTACCCTCATTCCCGCAATGTTATACATTGGAGGGGAGGTGTTCCCTACCTGTCTTCTGGGTTAGGGGGGGTTCCGATGTCTTCCGTGTGAAGCTTGAGTCAGATCTGGAAGAAAACAGTATAGGTTATTTTGGTGTAGTATAGGGCAGTTCGATATATAGGGTAAATAAGAGATCCAGATTGAGAGTGTGAGAGAGTGTGCGGGAGAGAGAGAGAGAGTGTGGGGGAGAGAGAGAGAGAGTGTGGGGGGGAGAGAGAAAGAGAGAGAGTGTGGGGGGGAGAGAGAGAGTGTGGGGGAGAGAGAGAGAGAGAGTGTGGGGGGGAGAGATAAAGAGAGAGAGTGTGGGGGGGAGAGAGAGAGAGAGACAGAGAGTGGGGGGGAGAGAGAGAGGGAGTGTGGGGGGGAGAGAGAGAGAGAGAGAGTGTAGGGGGGAGAGAGAGAGTGTGGGGGGGAGAGAGAGAGTGTGGGGGGGCGAGAGAGAGAGAGAGTGTGGGGGGGGGAGAGAGAGAGTGGGGGGGGAGAGAGAGAGAAAGTGTGTGTGGGGGGAGAGAGAGAGAGAGAGTGTTGGGGGGAGAGAGAGAGAGAGTGGGGGGGAGAGAGAGTGTGGGGGGGAGAGAGATAGAGAATGGGGGGGAGACACAGAGGGGAGATGCAGTGGGTGACACACACAGAGGGTGGGTGATACACACAGAGAGAGAGAGAGAGAGGGTGGGTGACTGACTGGCTGGGTGACTGACTGGCTGGCTGGGTGACTGATTGGCTGGGTGACTGACTGGCTGGCTGGGTGACTGACTGGCTGGCTGGGTGACTGGCTGGCTGGGTGACTGGCTGGCTAGCTGGGTGACTGGCTGGCTAGCTGGGTGACTGGCTGGCTGGCTGGCTGGGTGTGTGACTGGCTGGGTGGGTGGGTAACTTTCTGGCTGGGTGTGTGACTGGCTGGCTGGGTGTGTGACTGGCTGGCTGGGTGGGTGACTGGCTGGTTGGGTGGGTGACTGGCTGGGTGGGTGGGTGACTGGCTTTGACTGGCTGGGTGGGTGGGTGACTGGCTTGGTGGGTTGGTGACCGGCTGGGTGGGTGGTTGACTGGATGGGTGGGTGACTGGCTGAGTGGGTGGGTAACTGGCTGGGTGGGTGACTGGCTGGGTGGGTGACTGGCTGGCTGGGTGACTGACTGACTGGGTGACTGACTGGGTGGGTGACTGACTGGGTGGGTGACTGACTGGGTGGGTGACTGACTGACTGGGTGGGTGACTGACTGACAGGGTGACTGACTGACTGGGTGGGTGACTAACTGGGTTGGTGACTGACTGGGTGGGTGACTGGGTGGTAGACTGACTGGGTGGATGACTGGGTGGGTGACTGGGTGGGTGAATGGGTGGGTGACTGGATGGCTGACTGGGTGGGTGACTGACTGGGTGGGTGGGTGAATGACTGGGTGGGTGACTGACTGACTGGTTGGGTGACTGACTGACTGGATGGGTGACTGACTGGGTGGGTGACTGACTGACTGGGTGGGTGACTGACTGACTTGACTTACTGGGTGGGTGGGTGACTGACTGGCTGGGTGACTGACTGGCTGGGTGACTGACTGGCTAGGTGACTGACTGGCTGGGTGACTGGCTGGGTGGGTGACTGGCTGGGTGGGTGATTGGCTGGGTGGGTGACTGGCTTGGTGACTGGCTGGCTGGGTGACTGGCTGGGTGGGTGACTGGCTGGGTGGGTGATTGGCTGGGTGGGTGACTGGCTTGGTGACTGGCTGGCTGGCTGGCTGGCTGGGTGACTGGCAGGCTGGGTGACTGGCTGGGGCAGGGGTGACTGACTGGGGGGGTGACTGACTGGGGGGGGGTGACTGACTGGGGGGGGGTGACTGACTGGGGGGGGGGTGACTGACTGGGGGGGGGTGACTGACTGGGGGGGTGACTGACTGGGGGGGTGACTGACTGGGGGGGTGACTGACTGGGGGGGGTGACTGCCTGGAGGGTGGTGACTGGGGGGTGGACTGGGGGGGTGACTGGGGGGAGGGGGGTGAATGGGGGGGGTGACTGGGGGGGTGACTGACTGGGGGGGTGACTGATTGGGGGGGTGACTGACTGGGGGGGGTGACTGACTGGGGGGGGTGACTGACTGGGGGGGTGACTGACTGTGGGGGTACCTCTGGAGTCACACACATACTCCCATATACACATACACATTCTCCCACACACACACACACACCCATTCTCCCATATATACACGCACACACATACATACACACGCAGGGGGGGAGGAAAGGCCGCGACCAGCGCCAACCCCACGCTCCTCCCCCACCCACCCGCACCCATCTCCCAATCATGGGGGCGGGCAGGCCGGGTGGGAGTCACGTGGCGAGGTGTCCACCAGCGTGCGCCCCACGGGACAGTCAGCCGTGGCCGCCACTGCCCTGCTCCCCTCGTCGGCATGTCCCGCAGTGCGCGGCCAAACAGGTTTGCAGGCTGCTTCTTCCCCCTACCCCGCGGCGGCATGAAGCTCGTGGGGGTGGGGGCAAGCCGACATCCCCCCCCTCCCCACCTCATGTGGCGGCTGCGCCGTCATGAAGATAGCTTGCAGGCATATTTTAAGCTTTGGGGAGGCGGCAGGGTGTGTGAATTCTTTTTTTTTAATTCGGGGTCCACGCTCAAACCGCGTTATAAGCGATCCGCGTTATAGCAGATCGCGCTATAACGGGGTTGAGCTGTATATATATATATATATATATATATATATATATATATATATTTATATATATACATATATACATATATACAGTGTTTGACAAATCACCCAAAAATCTACTCGCCCAACCAAAAATCTACTCGCCACCTAGTCCCGCACCCAACCCCGCCCCTAGTCCCACCCCAACCCCGCCCCTAGTCCCGCCCCCAACCCCGCTTTAAAATAAAATATATAAATAAAATACATTTAATAAATTCCTAGTCAGAACAACATTCGTTTTTGACATAAATGTATTTATTGTATTACATTATACTACAATTAGTCCTTGTTACGTGTGTGTGTGTGTGTGTGTGTGTGTGTGTGTGTGTGTGTGTGTGTGTGTGTGTGTGTGTGTGTGTGTGTGTGTGTGTGTGTGTGTGTGTGTGTGTGTGTGTGTGTGTGTGTGTGTGTGTGTGTGTGTGTGTGTGTGTGTGTGTGTGTGTGTGTGTGTGTGTGTGTGTGTGTGTGTAAATGTTGGATCTAGACATAAAAGCCAGGTGTAAATGACTAGTTTCCTGAACCCCTTAACCAGTGTCTGGACGTCCCCGCTTCACAATATCTAAAGCAGCAATCCCGCCTGGGATCTTAACTGATCCGCAGTCCCTCAATGTCCAGGTACCCTCATTCCCGCAATGTTATACATTGGAGGGGAGGTGTTCCCTACCTGTGTTCTGGGTTAGGGGGGGTTCCGATGTCTTCCGTGTGAAGCTTGAGTCAGATCTGGAAGAAAGCAGTATAGGTTATTTTGGTGTAGTATAGGGCAGTTCGATATATAGGGTAAATAAGAGATCCAGATCGAGAGTGTGAGAGAGTGTGCGGGAGAGAGAGAGAGAGTGTGGGGGAGAGAGAGAGAGAGTGTGGGGGGGAGAGAGAAAGAGAGAGAGTGTGGGGGGGAGAGAGAGAGAGTGGGGGGGGAGAGAGAGAGAGGGAGTGTGGGGGGAGAGAGAGAGAGAGTGTAGGGGGGAGAGAGAGAGTGTGAGTGAGAGAGAGAGTGTGAGGGAGAGAGAGAGAGAGAGTGTGGGGGGGATAGAGAGAGAGTGTGGGGGGGCGAGAGAGAGAGAGAGTGTGGGGGGGGAGAGAGAGAGAGTGGGGGGGAGAGAGAGAGAGAGTGTGTGGGGGGGGAGAGAGAGAGAGAGAGTTGGGGGGAGAGAGAGAGAAAGAGTGGGGGGAGAGAGAGAGTGTGGGTGGGAGAGAGAGATAGAGTGTGGGGGGGAGACACAGAGGGGAGAAGCAGTGGGTGACACACACAGAGGGTGGGTGATACACAGAGAGAGAGAGAGAGAGAGAGAGAGAGAGAGAGAGAGAGAGAGGGTGGGTGACTGACTGACTGGCTGGGTGACTGATTGGCTGGCTGGGTGACTGACTGGCTGGCTGGGTGACTGACTGGCTGGCTGGGTGACTGACTGGCTGGCTGGGTGACTGATTGGCTGGCTGGGTGACTGGCTGGCTGGCTGGGTGACTGGCTGGCTGGCTGGCTGGCTGACTGGCTGGCTGGCTGGGTGGCTGGGTGGCTGGGTGGCTGGGTGGCTGGGTGGCTGGCTGGGTGACTGGCTGGCTGGGTGACTGGCTGGCTGGTTGGGTAACTTGCTGGCTGGGTGTGTGACTGGCTGGCTGGGTTGGTGACTGACTGGGGGGGGGTGACTGACTGGGTGGGTGACTGACTGGGGGGGTGACTGACTGGGGGGGGTGACTGACTGGGTGGGTGGGTGACTGACTGACTGGGTGGGTGACTGACTGACTGGATGGGTGACTGACTGGGTGGGTGACTGACTGACTGGGTGGGTGACTGACTGACTTGACTTACTGGGTGGGTGGGTGACTGACTGGGTGGGTGAGTGACTGACTGGGTGACTGACTGGGTGACTGACTGACTGGGTGACTGACTGGGTGGGTGACTGACTGGGTGGGTGACTGACTGGGTGGTTGACTGACTGACTGGGTGGGTGACTGACTGACTGGGTGGGTGACTGACTGACTGGGTGGGTGTCTGACTGACTGACTGGGTGGGTGGGTGACTGACTGACTGGGTGGGTGACTGACTGACTGACTGGGTGGGTGACTGACTGATTGACTGGGTGGGTTACTGACTGACTGACTGGGTGGCTGACTGACTGACTGACTGGGTGGGTGGGTGGGTGACTGAATGGGTGGGTGACTGACTGACTGGGTGGGTGACTGACTGACTGACTGACAGGGTGGGTGACTGACTGGGTGGGTGACTGACTGGGTGGGCGACTGACTGGGTGGGCGACTGACTGGGTGGGTGACTGACTGGGTGGGTGACTGACTGGGTGGGTGACTGATTGACTGGGTGGGTGACTGATTGACTGGGTGGGTGACTGACTGGATGGGTGACTGACTGGGTGGGTGACTGACTGGGTGGGTGACTGACTGACTGGGTGGGTGACTGACTGACTGGGTGGGTGACTGACTGGGTGGGTGACTGACTGGTTGGGTGACTGACTGGGTGGGTGACTGACTGACTGGGTGGGTGACTGACTGGGTGGGTGACTGGGTGGGTGGGTGACTGACTGACTGGGTGGGTGACTGACTGGGTGGGTGACTGACTTGACTGACTGGGTTGGTGACTGACTGGGTGGGTGACTGACTGACTATCTGGGTGACTGACTGGCTGGGTGACTGACTGGCTGGGTGACTGGCTGGGTGGGTGACTGGCTGGGTGGGTGACTGGCTTGGTGACTGGCTGGCTGGCCGGCTGGGTGACTGGCTGGGTGACTGGCTGGCTGGGTGACTGGCTGGGGCAGGGGTGACTGACTGGGGGGGGGGGTGACTGACTGGGGGGGGGGTGACTGACTGGGTGTGTGACTGACTGGGGGGGGTGACTGACTGGGGGGGTGACTGACTGGGGAGGGGTGACTGACTGGAGGGGGGTGACTGGGGGGTGGACTGGGGGGGTGACTGGGGGGAGGGGTGTGACTGGGGGGGTGACTGGGGGGTGGTTACTGGGGGGGTGGGTTACTGGGGTGGGTGACTGACTAGGGGGGGGTGACTGACTGGGGGGGTGACTGACTGGGGGGGTGACTGACTAGGGGGGGGGGTGACTGACTGGGGGGGTGATTTACTGTGGGGGTACCTCTGGTGTCACACACATACTCCCATATACACATACACATTCTCCCACACACACACACACACCCATTCTCCCATATATACACGCACACACATACACACACACACGCAGGGGGGGGGAAAAGGCCGCGACCAGCGCCAACCCCACGCTCCTCCCCCACCCACCCGCACCCATCTCCCACTCGTGGGGGGGGGGGGGCAGGCCGGGTGGGAGTCACATGGCGAGGTGTCCCTCAGCGTGCGCCCCACGGGACAGTCAGCCCCGCCGTGCCCGCCACTGCCCTTCTCCCCTCGTCGGCATGTCCCGCAGTGCACGGCCAAACAGGTTTGCAGGCTGCTTCTTCCCCCTACCCCGAGGCGGCATGAAGCTCGTGGGGGTGGGGGCAGGCCGACATCCCCCCCTCCCCACCTCATGTGGCGGCATGCGCCGTCATGAAGATAGCTTGCAGGCATATTTTAAGCTTTGGGGAGGCGGCAGGGTGGGTGGGAGGCACGTGGTGAGGGCCCCCCGCATACGCCAACCGGGCTGCAGCAGTGAGGACCTCCCGTCCCAGACAGCGATCGGTGGATCGAGGGACAGGAGGAGGGGGGGGGAGGGGACAGGAGGAGGGGAAGGGGACAGGAGGAGGGGAAGGGGACAGGAGGAGGGGAAGGGGACAGGAGAGCTAACGCAGAGGCGCAGAGGGCAGGAGCAGACGGCCGTGGTGGGGAGTACCGAGCCATGTGGGGACCAGAGGGATTGCAGGTTGTTTTGCAGGAGGCAGGGAAGGAGCACAGTGGCCGCAGAATGGAGAGATTGGAGAGTACTTACCCTCCAACAGATCTCCTGGCAGAGAAAGAATGGCCGCTCCTTGGGGGCGGGCTCATATAGAACCTGGCCACGCACCCACAAAGCCTGGGAGCGCGCACCAATCAGCTGTCAGGTAGGGGGATTTTTTTTTTTTCAGCGTGAGCAGGGAAATTTAAAAAAACAAACACGTGTACTGCTTGGGCCAATATTTACTCGCCCGGAGGTTAAATCTACCCACCCCGGGCGTGTAAATGTATATGATTGTCTTACATTGCATATATATATATATATATATATATATATATATATATATATATATATATATTGTGACAGAAACCAGGGGTTGGTAATAAACTCCATATACAGGGCTCCCAGGATACTGAACAGTTTCTGTCCTGTCTAAGCTGAACAGGGCAGCCTCGTGGTACAGGCACTCCATTCCACAGTTTGTCTGCTGCCTGTTTTCTGTCACCTGTCATGCTGATTAGAGTTCAGGTATATAAGACCTGTTTCCTGTTTCCTCTGGGCCCCGCCCAAGAGCCTGGAAGGCTGCTGAACTGCAGAGGGGTGAGAAAGCCTCTTTTCCAAATCGCTTCATTCATTCTGTTAGTTTGTCTAAAGACTGCAAAGGTACTTATTTTGTTGGTGGAAGTGGACAAGCCACTTCCAACTCTGAGTCAGGGACATCTAAGTTTAAGTTATCGCTCAGACGAGCAGCTTTTTGTTTGGCTTTGTTTTCTGTTTAAACTGTGGCAGTCTCAGTGCCTGGGACTGAATAAACCAGGCATAGCCTGTTTAAAGGAACAGTACGTGACGTCTCATCATTTAACCTACCCTAAAAGACCGTGTTCTAACAGTCCCGGACAGACGGCGGAGCCCCGGAGTAAGCCGTTTGTCACATATGGTGGAGAATGCGGGCAGAACACTGAAAGGTCTGGGGGTTAAAGAACTTTAAAAAAAAAAAAAAAAAGAAGGTTTTTTTTTCTCTCTCTCCAAACAAGATGGAAGACGTGGTGAGTGCGCTGGTACGCAATGTCGCTGTCCAGAAAGACGCGAATGAAGCCCAGCAACAGGCGAGTGAAACCCAGCGACAGCTGTTAATAGCCCAGCAAGAGACTAATGCAAACCAGCAAGAGACAAACCGCCTGCTGAGAGAGGAGCAAAAGCGGTTCGCTCAGGGCTTACAGCAGGAACTCGAGATCCTGAGGGGGACTATCAGTAACCTTCCACTGGCAGAGGCAGCCCCAGTTCCGAAAATGACCAGGGCAAGCCACTACCTTCAGAAGATGGGACCCTCGGATGATGTGGAAGCCTATCTTCTCACGTTTGAACGCACGGCACAGAGAGAGGGATGGCCAGAAGCTGAGTGGGCTGGTCTAATCGCACCCTTCCTAAGCGGCGAACCCCAGAAGGCTTACTTTGATCTAGAGCCAGCCGAAGCTAACGTCTATGCAAAATTGAAGTTCGAGATCCTCGCCCGCCTCGGCGTAACCACGGCTGTTCGTGCCCAAAGGTTTCACGCATGGTCCTTCACGATGGATAAAGCCACCCGAAGCCAGATGTATGACCTCATCCACCTCGCCCGGAAGTGGCTACAACCCGAGATCAACTCAGCAAGCCACATCGTGGAACGGTTGGTCATGGACCAGTTCTTGAGGAAACTTCCCTCTGCCTTACGCCGTTGGGTCAGTCGGAGTGACCCCCACAATGCGGATGAGCTTGTGGCCCTTGTAGAAAGGTACAGTGCAGCAGAAGAGCACCCGCAACCCACAGTCGTGGAGCAACCCCACTATCCGAGGTTCCAGGACTCTTCCAGAGACGGTAAAAGGGTACCGGGGTTAAGGGGCGCTGAAGAGCGGCGACCACCTTCACGCCGCTCCAGCAACAGTGGTTCGCACACTAAGGGCAATAGCCAACATGGGGAGCCGGGAAAAGGCTCTAAGTGGGACACAGACTATGTACCTAAATGTGTAAATTGTCATGAGAGGGGCCACACAGCAAAAATCTGCCCACTAAATGATGAGCCCATGCAATGCAACAGCGTGGAACCTTATTCGCTGTTGTCCCAATGTATGGGCCCTAGCCCAGAGGACCCCTTGAATAACCATCTGTGGGCATTTGTAAAGGTTAATGGTAAGAGGGTTCGGGCACTTCTTGACTCTGGGAGTATGGTCACACTAGTGTCCGAATACCTATTGCCCATTAAGAAGAAACAGGTAAACAGTTCACAAAGAGTGGCAATTTGTTGTATACATGGGGATAATCATGAATATTCCACTGTTGATGTTTTTTTTGAAACAGAATTTGGTTCTTTAGATTTCAAGGTGGGTGTTGTACCCAAACTGGCACATGATGTGTTAATAGGGACCGACTTTCCCCATTTTCTAAAAATGTGGTCCCCAGCTCAGAATAGCGCCCAGAGTTCAATAGCAGACCATAACGAAGTGTTAGAAGAAACAAATCCTTTTCCTTTTTCAGAAATTGAGGTTGACGAGGGCCCAAATAAGAAGGGGGAAAAGGAGGAGTGCTGTGAAATTCCCTTCCCCATCACTACTTTGGTAGGGAATACCCCAAATCAAGATCTTGATCAGGCACTTACCACCCCAGTACAGGATAAGACCCTCGCTGACCTAGAGGTCAGTCCTGGGAGTTTTAAGAAGGCCCAGTGGGAGGACCCCACATTAGCGGTAGCAAGGGGAAATATACGGGACCAGAATAGTACTCATGGCCAACCAGATAGGTCACTTGCTTACCCCTACTTCGAGGTAGAGAACGACCTAGTATATCGGGTTGATAAAAGAAAATCAGTTACAACTAAACAATTGTTGGTACCACGGACATTCCGTAACGTAGTATTACACCTCGCACATAGTCATCCATTGGGGGGACACCTAGGGGTGGAAAAGACAAAAGAAAAGGTTCTCCGAAGCTTTTATTGGCCTGGGGTTCTGGCAGAAATTACAAACTATTGTTCCTCATGCCCAGAATGTCAGATCACCGCCCCGTTCAAGGCATACCGCAGCCCATTGGTACCCCTTCCCATAATAGAGGTACCATTTGACCGGATTGCTATGGATCTAGTAGGACCCCTAATAAAGTCTGCTAGGGGACATCAGCATATATTGGTAATATTAGATTATGCTACCCGATATCCGGAGGCAGTTCCCCTACGTAGCACCTCTGCTAAAAACATAGCAAAAGAGTTAGTACTTCTGTTTTCCCGGGTCGGAATTCCTAAAGAGATCTTATCTGACCAGGGAACACCATTTATGTCCCAAGTAACAAAAGAGCTATGTAAACTCCTAAAAATCAAGCATCTCAGAACCTCAGTCTATCATCCACAAACAGATGGTTTAGTGGAAAGGTTCAATAAAACCTTAAAGAGCATGTTACGCCGGGCGGTCGATAAGGATGGGAAAAACTGGGACTGTTTGTTACCATACCTGTTATTTGCCATTAGGGAAGTTCCCCAGTCATCCACAGGCTTCTCCCCGTTTGAACTATTGTATGGCCGACATCCAAGGGGCTTACTGGATATAGCCAAAGAAACTTGGGAACACGAGGTTACCCCTTACAGAAGTGTAATAGAGCATGTTGCCCAAATGCAGGACCGCATTGCTGCAGTCCTACCCATAGTGAGGGAACACATGGAGAAAGCTCAAGAAGCACAGAGGAATACGTATAATAAGGGTGCTAGGGTCAGAATTTTTTTTCCAGGTGATAGGGTACTAGTTCTGGTTCCCACCGTGGAGAGTAAATTCCTTGCTAAATGGCATGGGCCATATGAGGTCTTGGAAAGAGTGGGAGAAGTAAATTATAGGGTAAGGCAGCCAGGTAGGAGGAAACCTGAGCAAATTTACCATATAAACCTACTCAAGCCCTGGAAAGATAGAGAGGTCTTGTTAACCCTAGTACCCCCAGGTCCGTCAGAGAATCAAGAAACTGACCCAGAGGTTAGCATAGCTGAAACACTGTCCGTGCATCAGAAACGAGAGGTCCAGAGTTTAGTGAGAAGGAACAAAGAAATCTTCTCTACACAGCCAGGTAAAACTAACGTAATTAAACATGACATAGTCTCTGAACCGGGGGTCCGAGTTAACCTTAAACCGTACCGAATCCCAGAGGCCAAGAGAGAGGCTATAAGTTTAGAGGTTAAAAAAATGCTAAAACTAGGCGTAATTGAGGAATCCCAAAGTGGGTGGAACAGCCCTATAGTTTTAGTCCCAAAGCCAGACGGTACAACAAGGTTTTGTAATGACTACCGGAAACTAAACGCGGTGTCAAAATTTGATACTTATCCTATGCCCAGGGTGGATGAACTTGTAGAGAGACTGGGCAAAGCCCGATATCTCACAACCCTAGACCTAACAAAAGGGTACTGGCAGGTTCCCCTCACAGAAAGGGCAAAAGAAAAAACAGCCTTCTCAACCCCAGACGGCCTCTTTCAATATAAGGTTCTGCCTTTTGGCTTACATGGAGCTCCCGCCACATTCCAAAGAATGATGGATAAAATTTTAAAACCACATGTTCGGTACGCTGCCGCCTACCTGGATGATGTGGTAATCCATAGTGAAGATTGGCAGTCCCACCTTCCAAAGGTCCAAGCTGTGCTCGACGCAGTTCGGTCTGCTGGACTAACTGCTAACCCCGCTAAATGCACTATTGGTCTGGAGGAGGCCAAGTATCTGGGGTATTCTATTGGTAGAGGGTTACTCAAACCACAAACACTCAAAGTAGAGGCGATACAAAATTGGCCAAGGCCAGTCACAAAAAAACAAGTAAGGACCTTTTTGGGGTTAATTGGCTACTATAGGAGGTTTATTCCCAATTTTGCAACTAAGGCAACCCCACTAACCGACCTCACAAAAGCAAGAGGACCGCTAATGGTAAAGTGGTCCCCCGAAGCCGAACAGGCCTTTAGAAGCCTGAAAGAAGCTCTCTGTGCCCAACCAGTGTTGGTCACACCTGACTTCTCCAAAGAGTTCGTAGTCCAAACCGACGCATCTGAGGTAGGGCTGGGGGCGGTACTCTCCCAGGAGTCTCAAGGGGAGGAGCACCCCATCCTTTATTTAAGTAGGAAACTAAATCCCCAGGAGAAAAATTACTCCATAGTCGAGAAAGAGTGTCTCGCAATAAAGTGGGCTGTAGAGACACTCAAGTATTATCTGTTGGGGAGAAAGTTCCGATTGGTCACAGATCATGCACCCCTTACCTGGATGTGTCAAAATAGGGAGAAGAACGCTAGGGTGACCAGGTGGTTCCTAAGCCTACAGCCCTTTAAATTTTCTGTGGAACACAGGTCGGGGCACAAACATGGCAATGCCGACGGGTTGTCAAGGATGCACTCCCTAATATCCATGGTCGCTCACCCCTCGAGGTCTGAGCTGGGGGGGAGGATATGTGACAGAAACCAGGGGTTGGTAATAAACTCCATATACAGGGCTCCCAGGATACTGAACAGTTTCTGTCCTGTCTAAGCTGAACAGGGCAGCCTCGTGGTACAGGCACTCCATTCCACAGTTTGTCTGCTGCCTGTTTTCTGTCACCTGTCATGCTGATTAGAGTTCAGGTATATAAGACCTGTTTCCTGTTTCCTCTGGGCCCCGCCCAAGAGCCTGGAAGGCTGCTGAACTGCAGAGGGGTGAGAAAGCCTCTTTTCCAAATCGCTTCATTCATTCTGTTAGTTTGTCTAAAGACTGCAAAGGTACTTATTTTGTTGGTGGAAGTGGACAAGCCACTTCCAACTCTGAGTCAGGGACATCTAAGTTTAAGTTATCGCTCAGACGAGCAGCTTTTTGTTTGGCTTTGTTTTCTGTTTAAACTGTGGCAGTCTCAGTGCCTGGGACTGAATAAACCAGGCATAGCCTGTTTAAAGGAACAGTACGTGACGTCTCATCATTTAACCTACCCTAAAAGACCGTGTTCTAACAGTCCCGGACAGACGGCGGAGCCCCGGAGTAAGCCGTTTGTCACAATATATATATATATAGACACACATATACATTTGTGTGTGTGCATATATGTATATCAAGCGTTGTGTACATATGTTCATTAAAAAGTACATTTTTTACACACATAATTTTATTTGTCTATTCCCATATAGATTTCTTTCTACTGGAACATCTTTTCGTGCGTTGGCTTTCTCCTTCAAGATGGGAACAACAACTGTTGCAGCAATTGTTCATGAGACATGTGCTGCTATCTTCAGTTGTTTGCAAGCAAAGCATATGCCATTTCCAACTGTGGAAAATGATGAAAAGGTGGCAAGTGAATTCGAACATCAATGGAACTTTCCAAATTGCGTTGGATGTATTGATGGCAAGCACATACGGATTTAAAAAAAAAAAATCTGGCAGCATGTTTTTCAATTACAAACATTTTCACTCAATAGTTCTTCAAGCTGTTGCAGACGCTAAATGTCGCTTTATAGCAATCGATATGGTAGCATATGGCAAGCAAAGTGGCGGTGGGGTGTTCAGAGCATCATCTCTGTTCAAGTTAATTGAGGAACAAAAACTTGTCTTCCCTGGCCCCAAAACTTTGCCATTAAGTGTGGGTGAAAAATTGCCACATGTGCTCTTGGCGGATGAGGCATACCCTTTGTTAAAGTACCTGATGAAGCCGTATGCAAGGAGAACACTAACTAGAGAGTCCGAAATATTTAATTACAGACTTTCCAGGGCACGACGCTGTGTGGAGTGTGCATTTGGCATAATGTCAGCAAAGTGGCGGATACTGCTTAAAGACATCGGTGCCACATGCCAAACGTATCGTTAAATGTGTGACCATCCTACATAATGTCATCATAGATTTGGAAGGGTCAAATGATATGCCCATGGCTGATCGTGAACATGTACGTTGTGTTTCTCTACCCAGGCATCAAGCCAACAATGTCCATGGCAGAATGGCCAAATTTGTAAGGGATTCTTTTAGGGACTACTTCAATGAAGAGGGAGCAGTGCCATGGCAAAATGACATGTAGCGTTGTTGTTGTATTACATATCAATCGGTAACAAGCAACAGTTGGTTTAAACTAGTATCCATCAATAGTTGATATGTTTAAACATGTGTAAAAATGTTGAATATGTGTATAATAAATTTACAATAAATGTGTGGTGAACGTTTACCAGTTGTGTGTGAATTTTTTTTAACTTGTTTACCCTTTGAAACACACTGTAGTTATCTGACAGACAAGGCGTTCACATTCTACAGCCATCCAAAATTTGAGGTTATTTGCAGGTGACCGCTGGCTATGCTCATCTTTATCACAAGCATATTGTGTCCTGTTTTTATGTGGTTGTGGCGTAGTGACGATTGAGTGCAATTCGGTCACTCTGCTTGTTTGTGTGTATGTTGGTGTCTGTGTCAGCCATGTGACCACATCCTATGTCCCTGAAATTTGTATATAAAAAGAACATATACATTGAACAACAAAACAGTACAATGTTCTTAAACAGAATATAATTTTTATTTTAAAGTGCAACTAAAACTGTGTAAAAAATAAACAGTACAAACATATAAATATAACTGTAAACATGTGAAAAAATGCAGCATATAATGCTACATGTACTACAGGGATGATTGATATTCCTCAATCGTCTCAATTATGAGATCCTGCAGTCTTTTCCTGTAGCGCATTTTTCGTAGTGTATCCATTGGCATTAGATACTGGACGAAAGTGCGGTAGTACTCCATCTCTTCATTATATTCCTCCTAGTTTATCATTTTGTCCATAATTGATATTTTTTGCGCTTCCATGTCGACCATTTGTTTGGGCAGGTCGTTGGTTGTCTTCTTCTTTTTTTTACAGGGGGTTCTGGGCACTCCATACACTCCTGTTCTGGATCCTCTTCAACAAACGACAATTCTACAACTGTTGAATCGTGGCTGTTGTCTTGGGACTCCAGGTTGCACTCAGTTTGTGCAGGAATCATTTTCTCTCTTAAAAAGAGCATATTTTAGAAGTACGGCCAGGTTGATGTTGGTTCCATGGTGCTTGGTCCGGGGTCCCCCGAACGTGGAGGCTTTTCTTTCTTGAGCTCCCTTCTGAAAGCGTCACGCAGGTTTTTCCTTTTTTTTTTTTTAACACCGGCAGCTATAATAAAACAAAAGCAAAGAAAGAAATTAGAACATATATAACGTTTTGTATGATTTCGCCCCCCCCCCCCCCCGTGAATGCATTCACACTATATGGGGTTATACAAAAGGGAGTGGGAGCATATGTATTGTGACATAATGTATGTAGCCGCCGGCCTTGCTCCCCCGCTGGCTCGGCGCTCGGAACCCCCCCACCCTCCTGCTTCTTCCCCCGATGGGTCGTCCACTCGATAAAAAATGTCTAGTAAATCTGGTTGTTTGACATCAACATTGAATACCAAATACTGTATGTTACTCTATAGTCAATAGGCATACGGTTATATACAGAAACTTTTCTATTACATACAACCCCTTTGTGTAATAATAAGACTGTCAAGGCCCTTTGAACATCTGGTCAATATTAAATATCACTTTCTTTGACACGGCATAGTTTAGAAAATCTGGCTGTTAGTCTGCTATCTGCATTTCCTTAAGCAAGCCCTACAGAGAACATCAGTGTCTTCACCACAGTTCCTCATAACCTGTTTTCATATCAACATGTACAGCAACAGAATGTTTAGACTCAGGCACCCTCTGCCCACTTACTATGCAGGCACTATAATGCTGCTGGTTTATAGTTTTTCCCTTCCTTCTGATCTACACAATACAAACATTGGAGTGTTACAACACTAAAAACAGCAGCTGGTACCAATCTTCATCTCTGTTCTGCCATCCTTGCAAAACACTGCCTTATAAAATAACATGCATTCCAGATGTTAGAACTTTACTGCGCTGTCCCTATGTCCATTTATGGTCTCTGGTGGGCTTGTGCTTCTGAAATCAGTGAAGGTGTTTTCTCATTTAAGGAAATACTCTGTTCTGGAAACCAGGGATGGACAGCTGAACAAAAACTCTTTATTCATCTTGGTATGTGCTGTTTAAGGAATATAGCCCTAAGTGTACATAATAAGACTGTTAAGGCATTTTGAGGCTCTGGTCAATGTTAAAGATCACTTTCCATGTCATGGCTTATACATCACCTAAACCACTTGATGACTTAACAGTCTTTTCATTACTGCTTTGAACACTTATCATATATGTTATTTATGTTGTTATCAATGATGACACACCTCCCAGTAAAAATCTTAGTTTTGCTTATCTTCTACTCTTCTGGTTTTTTTTTTTACTCCTACTGTATCATTGTCCAGACACAAACCTTTTTGAATTCCCTCCTCTCAAGTTATTACCCCAACACTGTGTGAGGTCTGCTCGGCACAGATCATATCTAAATTAGAGTTTAGATATTTTTCTTGTACGTGAAAAAATAAAAAATAAATATTTATCAACTCACATTGGACGCTACTATCAATAACGGAAAATAGTTACAGTATACTGTAGCTTTAAGAATGTATAATTTTCAGCTGTATTTCCTATCTATATTACATTACATCAGAAAGAAAAAAGTACACACAGTTCATTTGTTTAAATGTTATAGATGAAGACTAACTATAAACTGTTACTTAATATGTGACTGCCAAAAATATAGAACAATACTTTAAAAAGAGCTAAGGACATGACAGTAGAAAAATATATAAATGCTCTATTTTGTTCAATTTCATGTGGATTTCCACCAGTTCATTGCTGTTCCTTTGAAGCAGAACAGTGTATTTGCAAAATAGTTCCTTGAAAGAAGAAAAATATATGATTTGAAAGGTTATGTGTGTTGATCAATAAATCACAATTACTATTGATGACCTGCTGATTCTGAGTCACTAATGTCAAGAAATCCTATTCTACTCTCTAACACCAGCTGTTTTATTGGGGCTTATAATTAAAGTTGGATGGTTTAAAGAACATCAAACAATAAAAACCCTGAAGATTACATACCATATTTAATATCGTTCTCAAAAAGTTTGGTTCAGGTTGTTCCTGCTCGATTGACTTATGTTTCACGCGTTAAAGGTTTATGGAAATATATTGCTGCTTTTTAGCCCCCTAAAAAAGTATATATGTTAAATAAAAGAAATACATGTGTTGTTGTTATTGTTGTCAATGATTACAATTTTGAATGACCATGAACAGAATAAAGTATTGTAAACTCTGGCAAGTCTACCGGAGGAACCAACATACTTTACCGGCAATATTCAACCAACTGAATTCATATGTTAATATAACTTGTTTCCCAAAGGAAATTCTTTTTTACTTTTCCAAAAATGTTGAAAGTTGAAGGAATTATTGATATTTTTATTTATCTTCTGTGGTTTCCTATTGCAGATCCTCATGGCCATTGCAATCCACCCTGGAAACCAATTTCACCCACACGTCCTACTACACATAAAATCTCTACATATAATTTCTCTAACATTTCTACATTTTTGCTTCAAGAGGAATTGTGTTCTGTAGTGTTTGCACTTGCAAATGAACTAATATTTCATAGCAATCCCTTAAGATATAGGAGCAAGGGAACTGAAAAAGATCTACTACCAAATAGTAAAAGTACCTACCAATTAACCCAGTGTAATACAGGTGGTGCTCCCTGGAGTAAAGTAAATATGTGTAACAACTAAGAGAAAGTTGTAAGCCCCACAGAACAGGACTTACAGAGACTCCAAAATAGGGCACTCTAAGGTACAGTAGATACAAAAGATTATATATTTATTTATTGAACAAACAATTGAAAAGGACAAGACAGACAAACTATGATAAAAAAACATAGTGGACCGTCTCCATATCCTGCCTATAATAGGTCAAGGACACTCCCATAGTGGGCAAAAAATACACAACTATCCCAATGCTGGGGGGGGGGGGAGAATAAAAATGAATGTCTCTCCCAACCACAGAGTTAACTGTGTGGCTAGCTAAGGAATTATAAGTCTAAAGTGAGTTGTGCAGGAAAGTATGTAAATACATGTAAGCTGCAACAAGGTATACAAGTCCAAAAGCTTAATTGAGCTACAAAAGTGTTAAATGCAAAAGATACAACTAGTACAGAGAGTCATAGCCTGAACTGGCCCCCGGTATGGGGTGCCGGTATCCCCCTCCTTTGTTTAAATATCTTGGTGTAACGATGCTCATCTCAAGCAGGAAACGGACCCGCAGGGCTGAGGTAGGAAGGTGAAAGAACCGACCTGAGCCAAGGGACAGAGTCTTGTAGAGCAGTGAGTCATAAGCCGAAGGTCAGGGCTGGCAGCAGAGTTGCGTAGTCGGTGTGGATACAGAGGTCGAAGCAGGCTGAAATCAAAGGTTAGTCGAGGTACGTGAGCCGGGTCTGGTAACGTGAAGACAATAGGAAAGAGCATTGCATGTACACAGCATGAACTGAAACTTTGCTTGGCAACTTCCTGCTAACAGGGCTGACCTTTTAACCTTTTAAAGGAAGTTGCCAGGGGCAAACATGGACGATCCAGCCACAGAGGGCGAGCAAGAGCAAAATCCTGAACCAGAATTTGAAAACCTGGAAAGGATTTTGCCAAACCTCATACCTGGTCATGTGGGCCATGATGCGGGAGAATTTAGACATGGCTGGAATACCGGCACCCCATACCGGGGCCTGTATCTCAGAAAGCAGGGGGTACCCGGACCTGACAAATATATAACTCCCCACGCAAAAATAAATAAAAAATGGTCACCTAAAAGATTCTCCTTGAGCCAATAAGTGCCTAAGACAAACAACTACAGTAGGGATCCTGTATTCATGATAGTTGTTTATAAAGCTCAGAAGTAATCATTTCCAAAACTACTCAGTCTTCTCGGAGACCTGGAGGGCCACCCTGGTGATTCCCGACATGCGAATGCCCACAAAACTCACAATGCATAGTGACACTTCAGACCAAACCCGTCACACAAATCCATATGAGGGTAAAAATAATGCATTCATACTTACATTGTAGTGGTTCAACCTCCCCCTACATGTCTTCCCTTTGCCCCAGGTTTCTAGACACACATGAAGAAATATATAACATTCTATAGAGATACACCATAAAGAAAACACACAGAATATAAATGAATACCAGATTTATTGCGTATAATAGGTATAGGTATACAAAGGTCTGAACAACCCATGCAAAAGATACACTTTATTTTCAGATATCAAGAAAATGAAGGGACAGATCATCTTCCCACAGGAAACGCGCATTTAGTAAAAAATGATACTGGACTGCTGAATAATAAATGTTTCTTCCACATGTCTCATTCCACAGCTCCAGACAAGACTAGAGGAGTGACAACACTCATCCACAGAATTATAGTTGCGGGAGACTTCAAACCTAACTCATACCCCCTCCTAGACAAAACTCCAATGAACAATGCAAACTCTAATACAGACTTACATAACGAAAAAAGCTTTCAATATTCTGTAAGTCTCAATCCATATCAGATGCCTGGAGAATTGAAAACCCAACTACACAGGATTGTTCCTTCTATTCTCAGGTACACCACACGTACACCAGATTGGACTACATTCTAAATTGACAAAGCACTGATTCCTATGATTAATTATGCAGCTGCGTGATATGACCATGCCCCCTTAGACCTACACCTAGATCTCTACAGAGTAATCTAACCCCAGATGTACTGGAGACTCAATGAGACAATGCTCTGCAACCCATAAATTAAAGACCAGATAGGAGAGGAAATTACAAACTATTTTAATATAAACTACATACCTGAGACGTCCCATACCCCAATGTGGGAAGTCCAAAAGGCAGTTATCAGAGGAGCAATTATAAGCATAGCTTCACATAACAAAAAGTTGAAGAACAATTTAATAGACAAACTCACAAAGAAAATAACTAAGCTAGATGAAACCCACAAAAAACTTCAGATGGAAATTATGGCCCCAAATTATAACCCTCAGAGGAGAACTACATTTACTACTCCAAAACAAGACAGAATGAGCTCAAACAACGTTATTTCTCTAAAGCCAACTAAGCAAACACCCTCCTAGCAGCAAAACAACTCTTAAAAGATTAGAAGAAAAAATAATTCCCTAACCTCTGATCCCAAAAAATATGTAAAAGTTTTGAAGAATATCATTATTTACTATATAATTTAAAAGAACCCTCAGAGCTCAATCTGCAGAAGGGCCCTGTCCTAGCGAAATACTTAAATGATAGTGGCAAAAAGAAATTAACACCTGAAGCGATACTAATATATGACCACCCCTATTGAGCCTGAGGAATTAAAAAAGGCAATTAAAACAATCAAAAATAATAAACCACTAGGACCAGATGGACTGTCCCATAAATATTATAAAAAAAATTGCGGCAATCCTAATTCTCCACCTCACTAAGGTATTTAATATTTTTATGGAAGGGACCATTTGCCCTTAAACTATGACCAAAGCAAATATCCTCGTAATACATAAGGAAGGTAAGGACAGCATGAACTGCAAAGTATATCGTTGAATATCCATATTAAATTCTGATATCAAACTATATGCAAAAATCATGGCATCCAGGCTTAATGCATTCTTACCACAAATCATACACCCAGACCAAGTGTGTTTTACACCCAAAAGACAGGCATTAGATAATACCAGACGAATAATTATCCAAATGGAACACAAATGGCAACAGCGGTTTTGAGCCTGGACGCAGAGAAAGCATTTGATAGAATATGCTGGTCCTACATTTTTCAGACCCCGACGGTTGTAGGCTTCAACAATAAATTCTTGAAAGGAGTTTAAGCCCTATACACCAATCCGACAGCAGTGGTGAAAGTAGGAGATAATACGTCCACCTCAATCTCTAAAACCAATATTCGCACACACTTCCAATATTAATACCTACTGTAGAAATTAAGAAAATGCAACAAAAATATTGAGCTATATATTAAATTATTAAATAATAAGTAAACTAGGGCAAAACAACTAATCCTACAATGGTCCACAGATCTAGGAATCCTAGCACTACCAAATTTAAATATATATTACAAGGCAGCCCAACTAGGCCAATTAATATATTGGTAAGGAGACAAGAAGGATAGAAGATGGGTACAAATACAAACGTGGCTTATGTGGCAATATAAGATTATTAGACACACTGTGGCTTCCCAAAAAAACTTAACCAAAAGGAATTTTCTATAACCCTACACTTAGACATATCTTCCAGATATGGAATACATGAAAACACTCATATAATCTAAGCAAACAACTCTCTTCTCTATCTCCCCTTTTTGGGAATCCAACCATCCCGGTGGGCCTCAATATAAAAGGGTTCTCACGATGGTTGAATTCAGGTATATATTCAGTATTCTATCATAGAGTTAAGCAAGAAACCAAATAATATAGCTTGTTAAGAGATCAGTTTAAGCTCCCCAACTTGGAATTCCTACAGTTCCTACAATTGAGGCACTTTATAATTAAATTTAATCCCCAAGAAGAAATTACCCATTTTGACATAATGCGTAGAGGAGTCCCAGGAAAAGGTATCACCTAAAACTTGTGCAGAATTCTAGTAACAGAGTAGAGAATCAAATGAAAAACACATATTAGAATGGGAAATAGAACTAGGTTCTACCTAAGATTTAGAGGATTTGGGTGACATATGGGAAGAAACAGCCAAAGGATGTATGTAAAGAGCACTCATATAAAATACTGTATCAATGGTACTACACCCTGTCCAAATTACACAAAATATTCCCATCTGTGTCACCTCTATGTTGAAGGCAATGTGGGTTAAGGGGGGTTGATGTCACACATATGGTGGTTATGCCCCAAATTGACACACCTTTGGGACGGATCATACAGATACTAACTTCAATACTAGGAGAGAATATATTTGTGGCTAATAATTTTGGGACAACCTATCCCAGAACTACACAACTGTGAGTCACGCTTAGTGTTATGATAATATGATGAGATAGTAAGCATTTTAATAAATCTGGTGCTTCAGGGGTTAATGTGGTTACTGTATGTCTTAAAAATACAAGATATTATGTTTATGACTAGTCAAGACCCTTCCTGGGTCTGTGCTAAACTACAAAGAGGGCTTAATTGAGGGGGCTATCACTGATGGCCCACTAAAAGTGAAACGTGTGTAATTTATAAGGCAATAGATTATATCCAGATCCTGGCTGTCAGCCTCAAAGAAAACGATAACATTCTTGAATGATCACTTGTGCATCACAGAGAAAGGTGACAAACAGGTCACCACTTAGTTGGGGAACTATATTAAATACGAGAAATTATGGAACTGACAGCAATTCGTAAGAGTAACAAATGGATATCTGTCACCATTGCAATTAGACAAATCAATTCATACTACACACTGCATGGGTAAGAGGACCAAAAGATAGGTAACTGTTTCTCCTGCGAAAATAGATGTTTGGCTGTCATATTTTAGGTGCAGGTGTGAATGTGGAGAACTCAGACGCAACTGTGAAGATTGTGTCTCTCTAAGTATTAGGGAAATTAGGTTATGAGTGTATTTCATATTCAGTCAGACTACAAATGTCCACACTGATACCGAACAAGGTCTGAGAAACCCCAAACATTACCACATTATATATATATTTATATATATATGTGTCAAAAGGAGTTCTAAAGGGCGTGGCTAAATGTATACAACAAAAAAAACAAAGATGCCCAAAGCTACTTCCAATGTGACAAAAATACACAGTGCAATACCTATATATTCTCTTGAAAAAGGGTCATTTAGTTCAACCCTTTTGCCAAAGTGTCTTAAGCCTGCTAGCCAACTTCAAGGCATGACCGTTAGCAGGTCCTAACACTCCCTGAGTTCAAATTCTTATTTACCTGTATAATTACAGGAAGAATGATCAGCATTGGATCTGTCGTAACCCAGCAAAATGAAACTGACCTGCCAACTTGGAAAGAGGGAAGGGGCGAGCTTAAACCATGTAGGGGAGGGGCCACTAACCTCCCAAAAACAGCTGAGGCCAGCTGCACATAGTTAAAAAACACACAGATACCCAACAAGCTATGAGAAACCTCAAACATTACCACATTATATATATAAATATATATGCCTTGGGGTCACACTCGATTCCTCTCTCACATTCGCCCCTAACATTCAAAACGTTTCTAAAACCTGTCGCTTTTTCCTCCGCAATATAACTAAGATACGTCCTTTCCTCTGTTGCTCGACTGCTAAAACTCTGACTCAGGCCCTCATTCTCTCCCGTCTTGATTACTGTAACCTCCTGCTGTCCGGCCTTCCTGCCTCTCACCTGTCTCCCCTACAATCTATCCTAACCGCTGCTGCCAGAATCACTCTACTCTTTCTGAGATCTGTCTCAGCATCTCCCCTCATGAAATCCCTCTCCTGGCTTCCGATCAAATCCCGCATCTCACACTCCATTCTTCTCCTCACTTTTAAAGCTTTACACTCTTCTGCCCCTCCTTACATCTCAGCCCTAATTTCTCGTTATGCACCATCCAGACTCTTGCGTTCTTCTCAAGGATGTCTTCTTTCTACCCCTTTTGTATCTAAAGCCCTCTCCCGCCTTAAACCTTTTTCACTGACTGCCCCACACCTCTGGAATGCCCTTCCCCTCAGTACCTGACTAGCAACCTCTCTATCCACCTTTAAGACCCACCTTAAGACACACTTGCTTAAAGAAGCATATGAATAGCACTGTGGCTATTCTGAACACATGATACATAAAGCTTGGCCCCCTGCAGACGCACTTACCAGAACTCCCTCCTACTGTCTCTGTACGTTCTCCCTACCTACCAATTAGACTGTAAGCTCCTCGGAGCAGTGACTCCTCTTCCTTAATGTCTAAAGCACTTATTCCCATGATCTGTTATTTATATTATCTGTTATTTATTTGATTACCACATGTATTACTGCTGTGAAGCGCTATGTACATTAATGGCGCTATATAAATAAAGACATACAATACAATACAATAAATATATATATATATATATATATATATATATATATATATATATATATATATATATACAGTATATAAGTGTCAAAAGGAGTGCTAGTGGGCGTGGCTAAATGTATACAACAACAACAAAAAACAAAGATGCCCAAAACTACTGCCCATGTGACAAAAATACACAGTGCAATACCTATATATTCACTTGAAAAAGGGTCATTTTTCTTGATAAAGGTTCAACCTTGATAAAGTGCTTAGGCACGAAATGCATAGGTGCGGTTCATCTTATCCATCCACCCTATTGAGCTTGCAATAAATTGATCTCTGTATTATTGGAGTTGCCCTGGATTGTTTATCCTATGCTGATTTATTTTTGACTATTTCTTGGCTATTTTCTGCTGTGCTCTGTATCTTTCTACAACCACTACCAATAATACGTAGGGAAAAATATTGCAGTTCCTTTTATTGTGTACCTTTTGTGTTGAAACTTCAGATCAATTAAAAGCATTATTATATCATCTTATCAGTTACATCAATGAGGATCCTGAAGGAAGTAATGAACTCCAGCTCTTTGCAGACATGTAAATTATTGGATTTTGCTAATAATCTTTCCTGTTTTGTTCAAGTATAATCTTTACCATCTAGGTAACTGTATATTGACATTGGGGTTAGTTCATCAGCTTCTTCACTGACGACTGCGGTGACCAGTTATTAAAGAGAGTTAAAATGGGACTCTCAAACGTCTCTATAGAACATAGCTTATTAAAATGAATTACACTTTTTTTTATAGCACTAAGAAAACATAGCACTCCAAAATAAATAAACCATAAGTACAGTATCCATATATCTAATTTCAACACAGCTGCCAACATTAAAATCAGTATAACTCTATCTGCAGCCATACAATTGTGTATAGAAGAGCCTCCCTTTAAGAGGTGTTCAGTTACAACAATAAAGTATACCACAATAAACTGCACCAGACTGATTAGCACAGGGAAATCTGTGTGGTATATTACATTTTAACACTCCGGGGGAAAATTGTTTTGATAACAATCCAAGAAACTTTGATAATCTATATTCCCACAGAGTGTGTGTATTCAATGGCCACAAAGATGGTGAAACTACATGATTCTTATTAAACTGCTTTACTTTCTGATGGTCCTTCTCTGGCCCCTTAAAGCTGTAATCTGCACTGCTTATTTAATTTATAATTTGTAACTTTATCTGAACTGAGAGTTATTGTGGGAGCTGGTTAATATTCTTTTATTCTCAGTTATACAGCATCTGCAACGCAGTAAGTCAGTTAATAAGAGTAATATCATTATGACCTGTTGATTGAATATGTATGTATTGTAATCTTTGGATCTGTCATAATGACACTGGAGTCCATTTTAACATCCCTAGATAGATAGAAAATAAATATGCGGAAAAAGGGTGTTCTTGACGAAAAGATGCTCCATAAAAAAAAACATTGTTCAAAAGATAATACCTACAGCTGAGACTGCTTCTTGTAGAAGCTATCTTGCAGAAGTACAGTATAGTCCTTTTACTAGCTCTCTGCTCACTTTAAGGGTCTTATTCCATATTATTTCACAAAGTGGTCGATTGAATCACAAACGTTCGAAAACTTTTCTCTCACTAAAAAGTCTTTGCAAATCACTTGCAAACTTTGCGGAGGCTACAAAATTTTTGTAGGGCTGAGTAAGGACAAATGTAGCCTGGTTGGAAAACTTGGGCGACATTTTGCATATCTCTACTGAACACTATCATTCAAATTAATGTCAGCCTTTGTGTGATTGAGGTGGGATCAGCCGCTTTGTACAACATTGAGTAAGGACATTAGAGATCAAGTTGTACTACAATATGGTGGATCTCAGCCCTAGTCCCCTTATCTTAATACGGTAACAACTATAAATAGTCTAGACATAGACCTCTCGCTTACTATATGCCCAGCATTTCTTGAGCATGTCCCCTAACAGTATTCCCAGAGCATTTATCTTGACTAGAATATTGACTCAAATTCTGTTCTTCATTGCTGTGCTTGTTCTGGTGCTCAGTTCCCCTAAAAACTTGGAGCTGTTATCCACCACTCCTCATCAGTAAACTTGATGCTCCTTATTCTTCCTGCTGCACTACCTTCAGAAGCTACAGCAGCCATCCAGGTGGAAGCCTCCTGTGACATCTTGATACCTTTAAGATTGGGCTAAAATGGCATACAAGATTTTTTACTTTTATTTTAATGTGAGCATGGGCGTAACATTAAAGTAACGCACATGCGTTAGCCGGCTGGAATTCAAATGACTTGGGACGCATGTTAGATTGTTCTCAATGCACATGTGCAGTGTATTAGTTAGCGCGTCTCTATGCGACGAACAACCCAACTACTACAGATATCTACTACAGATATTGAAACAACGCTACTTTTGCCAACGTTTTTCTTGCATAACATTCGCATTGTGGATACCCGGTATACTCAGGAAAAATGATGTCTGTTACCAATTTAGGCAACGTCAAGTTATTTGCCCTGATTTAAAAGAACTTTGTGGATCTGCCCCTTAAGGAGGTAAAACTACATTACAGCTATACATATGTAGCCATGTAACCTTTGGCTACTAAAAATGCTATGCCCTCGCACCTTAAGTCCTGATGAGAGCAGGCAGTGCTAGGGTTAAACCCAATTCACATGGTTCAGCATGTGAGCCTCAACCGGCAGATGTTACTTTGTTGCAGGTTTCCGGTGCTAGCCTGGAAACTGTTAGAGCACATGCCAGGGGGATGGGCTTACTCCAGTGGAATTGCCCAGATACTGGGGCTTAGGAGTGGGACACACCCCTGGTATAAAAGATGGCTCCCTTCCAAATTCTGCCTGTTCTGTTCCAGCCCTAGTCTTGGGGTTGGTGTATTCCTGCCTTGCCCCTTTGGGTGTAAGGGAAATCTAGACTAGCTTAGGGGCCTCAAGCTCCTGGGGTGACTAGTCATGTCCTGCCCAGGGAAGGTATGGTACCCCTGGGCTTGGATACTGGAAGAAGAGGGACCAGTGATGTGATGTTCCAGTTCAGTTGTGTTATGTTCCAGTTATGTTATGTTCCAGTTCAGTTATGTTCCAGTCCAGTTATGCTGTTGGGCCAATAAATATGTTGCTCTGATGCTGGTATCCAGATTCCATTCTGCTCCTAACACCATAGCAGGAGGCGCTGCACCATCCTTAAAAGACTATCCTGTACCCCACTCCCTACAACATCACGGAGACTCAGCTTCCTGAGAACCAACAAGTGAGCGCCACAGCACCATAACACCGATGTACCAGCAAATCTCCCTTAGGGGGGGGGGGGATAAGGGTGTTACACATATTTGACAACATTAAGACATAGAAGGGGTGCAGTATCTTGTAGCCACTCTCTTTTGTGGGATGACATTAACAGTGCAGTACAGTATGTGCTTAACAGGAATTTGCAGAGGCAAAGCCCCCTCTCTTCACTCTTATCTTTATTGGGGCTGCAGGTTGAGTGAACACTTGATACACAAGCTATTTCCCGTTCACATTCCCAGATGGAAAGAAAATTATTCCTTTTCAGAGAAACCAAAACATTCAAATGTTGCTTTCAGTATTATTACGTTTGTGAAAGGAAGACTTTTAAGTTTCTTTCAAAATGCTGTTTACTTTGTTTGGGCAAACAAGCAGGGATTGTATCATTGTATCATTTGAATCAACAATCACAAGGGCATTGGTAGAAGATGGGCATTAAGGTTACAGAAATTAATGTTTGGCAGGGATGTAAGGCATGGTTTAGATATGGGAATGTGTGGGGGGAAAAGCGCAGCTGAAACATGACAAATGGATTTCTAGTGAATTAAGTCAGCCTGAGTATAGGATATTGTCATATTGGAGCACATGATTGGCACTGTTGCAGTTTAATGATGTGCCCAAGGACAGGTAGTGTATTCGTGAGTTTAACCCTGATTTGACTTTAGAGAGAGAGAGAGCAGAGTGAGAGCATATTGGTCTAGTGATTATAAAGCAGAGATTTCAATATTATCAATATTCTAGTCAGAGAGAAAACCGAATTAAGTGCGAAGTGTGAGTTCAAAGGAGAAGTCAGCAGAAGAAAGGTAAAGAGAGTAACAGCTGATGAGAGAGGTGAAGAAGGAGGGAACAGCACGGTATAATAGCAAATTGAATAGCGTGATTTAAGGATATTCATTAAGCTAAAAATCCGCAGAAAAGGAAATTAAGTTGACAAAACAAAATTATTTAAAATAAAACTCTAACCTTTGCTGGTTATATGGATATAGAAGATAAAATTAAGGAGAAAAATGATTAAACAATATACACTAACAATATTGCTAATGATTACTATAAAGTAACACGAAAACATATAAATGTGTAATTCAGAGACTTTAAAGAGAGCTTTTCACCACTATATAGAAAGCAGTTTCTATTTACTATATAATGGAAAATAAGAATGTAGAAGGGACAAAGCAGGAAACCTAGGTTTGGTAAATCACTGTGCAAAATTACAAGAATATTAAATGTTTCTGTTCTGTCTCCTCTTTCAGGCCACTTCCTAGTTCACCCTGTTGTCCTTGCAACCCCCTCCCCCCCTTTCTCTCCTCTGCAAATTGGGCAGCCCCTCCGCCCCTTGTCACTTGGTGCAGTCCTAGCCCCTATTTCCTCCTTGCCTGGTTGCAACCCCTTCCTTTCCAAGCCTGCAGCCATTGCTTGTGGTTCTTCCCTCACTGCTCCCCAGTGATAGTTTTGTCTTTTAACCAACCCCTAAATCTGTTACCCCCAGGTTCCCTTTTGTTATCTGTCTGTACTCCAATAAAGTTTTCAGAAACTCAAGAAGGACTCTGTGTGCTGGAAAATGAGATGAGTTTAGCTGCCTGTTTCTACTGATTAAGCCACAGTGAGCATGGGACAGAACAGTTTTACTTTATACAGTATGATACAGTAGGTACCCTGAGAATGGGTTGCACATTTCACATAACTGCATACTAAATGTACATAGGCGTCTATTAAAATGGAGACATGCTTATGTTTCTTAGAAATATAAGGAAAATAATGTATTTTTTTCATTCACGAATAATGTTTGAACTCTTTGAAACTATTTGAACAATCACATTTTTAGATAAATATTACTTTGGTGTCTATTTGCTCAGAGTTTCATTAATACATGGATTATTGGGATTTCAATTATATTTATTGTTTTGGTTAATTGCTTAGTGTCAACGATTTATAGGAGATGTGGGTTATTTAAAATAATTACGAGTTGAGATGTCATTGATTGTAAATATATAATGATTATTCATTCACACTAATGGGGCATTAAAGGTTTACTTCCTCATAGGATCAATATGACTGTGCCATATTTGAAAGCGTAAATCTGATGACCTCTGCCTTAAAAAAATTAAATAAAAAGCAAAGGGTATGTATTTTCCTATTATTTTTTACAATCATTTGTAAACATGTTAGGGTAAAACTCGGGATGAGTGTGACGTCCTTTCTATTTGATGGCACAGAGTGGCAATAATAATAATACAAACTTTATTTCATATAGCGCTTTTCTCCCAATGGTACGCAAAGCACTTCATAATAACTGTATGTTGTGTGGTACTCAGCTCATAGACATTTTTACAAACACAGTGCCTGCCCAGATGAACTTACAATCTATGTTTTTTGGTGCCTGGTCCACAGGGAGATAAAGTGACTTGCCCAAGGTCACAAGGAACTGACACTGGGAATTGAACAAGTGTCGTTATCAGAATCAGTGTCTTTACTCACTAAGACACTCCTTCTCCCTATACCCTACACCAATTTACCCTGTTGATTAGAAGATAAAGTGCTCTCCTTGCCTTGCCAGCTTCTATTATCACACGATCCAGGGGGGGCATAAGGGAAAAAACATAAAAAGAGAAACTCTAAGTGCAGATGTAGATACAGTGCTGGGATTAATCCCTATTCAATCTTGGCTCCTACGTCTATCTTATTCACAAGAGATAAGAGTTTTTCAGGCAGTGTAGATCAATAAACGCATGATGAAGAAGTAACCAATGGCCTCCGTCACTCAGGGGATATACCTCAGCGAGAGAGGGAGAAAAACGCACATAGCACAGATCTGGCAAAAAGGCTTAATTTATCGATAAGTCTTAAATATGCACACATACAGTGTATACATAATAAAACAGCATTAAAGCTATAAAAGCTTGTGGTATAGCCTGGATGAAAGCCCACACTGCCTCTCACCGCACCGCCTCCATCTGGAGCTCTGATTCGGTCACCGATCCTGCTCCCGCTTGCAGAAGACGCTGCTCCGTTTCCGGTCGCAGGGTGATGTCGTCACTTCCGACCGCGATGTCTCAATAGGCACAGGGTGTAAGGTGTAGAGCACAGGGGTGCCTTCTTCCACAGCTATGTCACGTTGTGGGTGGTACAGCTCTACGCGTTTCGCCTGTTGGTTGATTTGGCTTCCTCAGGAGTTTACCTGCCCCTTTCCCATACCTTGTATATATACTTAATCTATACTAAATTTATTAAACAATTAATCAATTAAACATTTGCAATAAAAAAGCCTGATCTAAATCATTCTGTTGGGAAATGGATATGCACTCAGAAAATGTTGGACAAAGGAGGCAACAATGCAGGAACTGTATGTCACACATGGTTATACAATGATACCTATTAAAAAATAATTCTGTAGATCAAATAACATTGAATAAAATGTTATATTACGCCAATTACCATCTTCGACTAATGGCCACAATTCTTAGGGGGTTAATACTAAGAAATTCACTGAACTAAATGAATCTGCATAATGTAACACTATAACCCCTCATCTCTAAACACCATAATATGTTGATGCAATCTGCAATAAATGACCTTTGATTCAGTTAAACCATCGATATCAACTCATGGATATAAGGCTAAAGGATGTCACAGGTAGCAGGTCAAGCATGGGATAGTTTGTTATATTATATCCCATGCTTGAACTCCTACCTGTGATATCCTTTAGCCTTGTATCCATAAGTTGATATCGATGGTTTAACTGAATCATAGGTCATTTATTGCAGATTGCATCAACATATTATGGTGTTTAGAGATGAGGGGTTATAGTGTTACATTATGCAGATTCATTTAGTTCAGTGAATTTCTTAGTATTAACCCCCTAAGAATTGTGGCCATTAGTCGTAGATGGAAATTGGCGTAATATAACATTTTATTCATTGTTATTTGATCTACAGAATTATTTTTTAATAGGTAACATTGTATAACCATGTGTGACATACAGTTCCTGCATTGTTGCCTCCTTTGTCCAACCTTTTGTGAGTGCATATCCATTTCCCAACAGAATGATTTAGATCAGGCTTTTTTATTGCAAATGTTTAATTGATTAATTGTTTAATAAATTTAGTATAGATTAAGTATATATATACAAGGTATGGGAAAGGGGCAGGTACACTCCTGAGGAAGCCAAATCAACCAACAGGCGAAACGCGTAGAGCTTTACCGCCCACAACGTGACGTAGCTGTGGAAGAAGGCACCCCTGTGCTCTACACCTTACACCCTGTGCCTATTGAGACATCGCGGTCAGAAGTGACGACATCACCCCGCGACCGGAAACGGAGCAGCGTCTTCTGCAAGCGGGAGCAGGATCGGTGACCGAATCGGAACTCCAGACGGAGGCGGTGCGGTGAGAGGCGGTGTGGGCTTTCATCCAGGCTATACCACCAAGCTTTTATAGCTTTAATGCTGTTTTATTATGTATACACTGTAAGTGTGCATTTTTAAGATTTATCGATAAATGAAGCCATTTTGCCAGATCTGTGCTATGTGCGTTTTTCTCCCTCTCTCGCTGAGGTATATCCCCTGAGTGACGGAGGCCATTGATTACTTCTTCATCATCCGTTTATTGATCTACAGTGCCTGAAAAACTCTTATCTCTTGTGAGTAAGATAGATGTAGGAGCAAAGATTGAATAGGGATTAATCCCAGCACTGTATCTACATCTGCACTTATAGTTTCTATTTTTATGGTTTTTCCCTTATGCTCCCCCTGGATCGTGTGATACAAGTTCTACTATTTGGGGAAGAGTGAAGACAACCCCATCAGAGGGTTGAAGCAGGGGGTCTTTACACTGTTTATTATTTATATTTGCACTTGCTAGTTTATGTTTAATGCACTGTTCATCACACAAAGTCACTTGGAATTGATTGTGTTAGTATATACAGTATAGGGCATTTAGCGCCTTAACTACACCTTTTCTTGCACATTTGCCAGCTTCTTTGACTGGAAAAAAGTGAAGATTACACCTATTGAGATTTACTCTGCTATTCAAGGTGCCATTCCCCCCAATATGGATGATTTTGAACGGGACCTCCATGTGATGTCCTTAAAAAAAGGTTACCAGCTGCATTTTTGTCCTTGTCATTTTTTATTTGATTTTAATTTTAATTTAAAAGGCCCAAAACCTAAAGCACATGGTTTACAAGTGTCTTGACTATAGTGGCTTTAGATTTTTGGGGGCACTACACAGACCTGCCATAGCGAATACTCCAGTCATAGCGAGTTGTTAAGCGACAAGGGGGCACTAATTAAATTGCATGTGGAGGCAGCAAAGTGGGGATGACTGTTGGCATGTACGACCATGAAATAGAGCCCAGCGATCGGAGTGGGAATGGGGGGAAATAATGAGGGCCCTTAGTAGCCGCTTAGTTAGCTGAAAGAATAGCACTGACTCCTGCTGTTTATTCTTACTATTCCCACTCCAGGCATCACAGGGCTGTTTTTAATGCAAACACCCAATGGTTTTAACATAAAAAAGGGCCATATGTACTAAGCTCTACTAAATCAGAGCAAATAACATCAGTTTATAGGTAATAGACGCTATTTTACCTGCGTTTAACGGGTATCCAATAAGCAAATTATATGCAAAAACAACAGCTGTCATTTAACACCCTCCAAATCATGAAATATATAGGGGGCGGGTGAGGAAGAGAGCTATTTTAGTATTGTCTAAGTGCTATATATATATCCCCTGAAAACAACATGTGGAGAGACATATATGCTGAAAAAGGAACACACCTGTGATGGCTGGGAGATGTGCTAATAGGAGTTATTAAGATATGCTTTGCATATACTATTAGAATATCTTCCAGGTGTGCTGCTTTTTTTTTGTAACAATTTCTTTTATTGGTCATGTTCACACATCATCGTACTGTACATACATTGTCGTCATGAGCCCATGACAGTTACCATAGTTTTGATACATCGTGACCAATATCTTTTTCTCATTTTCCTGAGGTAAGGATAGAAATGAAAAAGAAAGGGCGAGGAAGGGATATTGAGAGGGAGAGGGCGAGGGGGGCATAGACTAACAGAGGAAAGGGGGGGAAGGGGGAGGTGGGGGGAGGTTGAGGGCCCGAGGCCTCCTTGGCATCTTCGCCTTTGGTTCAAGGTGGGTTTGTCCGATCCAGGGCTTCCCCTGTTTGGCCTTCTCGAGATTTATCTCCCCATCCAGGGGTCCCAGGTATTCTGGAACTGAGGCATCTTCTTTTGGATCATGGCTGTGAGTTTCTCCATTGTCATTACCTCGTTTACTCTCCTGATTACTGTGGTTCTCGAGGGGGCCTTGATTTGTTTCCAGGCGGCTGCAATAGAGCACCTGGCTGCCGTTAGTATGGCCATAATGAGCCTGGACATTGGGGAGGGGACATCCTCCCATGGTTTGCCCAGCACCAGAGTCAGCGGGTCAAGGGGGAGGGAAAGTCCCGATACTCCAAATATGAGCGTCTGGATCATAGTCCAGTACCTTTGAATCTCCAGACATGACCACCAAATGTGGGCCATGTCCCCCTTTTGACCACATCCCCGCCAGCACAGGTCCACTGTGCCGGGGTAGATTTGGCTCAGTCTCGCTGGAGTCAGGTACCACTGATACATAATTTTATAGATGTTTTCTTTTATTGTTGTACAGATTGAGGTTTTTGTAGCTTGCTCCCAGATCTCTGCCCAGTCTTCCTGATCTATTGGAGATGGAGGTCCTCTGACCACTTTTGCATATACCGGTGGTCTGGGGCTTGAGATATTAGTTCTAGACCTTTATAGATCTCAGATATCAGACCTCTTTGGTATGTGCTTTTAGTACATAGGGATTCAAATCTGGTGAGCGGGGGGAATTTGGCGGTTGGGGACAATGCCAGTAGGAAGTGGCGAACTTGAAGGTATTTGAATAGGTGAAGATCTTGGATCTGATATTTGTCTTTTAGCTCTTGGTATGTTGATATCTCCTCTTTCTGCAGCAGATCAGCAACCAGCTTAATATTGTGACCCTGGAATTGGTCAAATTGTCTCGGGGAACATCCTGGTGGGAAGTTGGGGTTCCCGAAAAGTGGTGTGAGCTGGGAGGGGGATGCTAACAGACCATACTTCCCTTTGCTTTTAAGCCATACATTCCACGTGCATCTCATTGCTCCTAGGTCGAACCTCTGTGGTCCGGTCCCGCTGTTACTCGGGGTCCACATTGCCACCTGGAGGGAATTGGGGCGCGCATTGTGGGTTTCTATTTCGAGCCAAGAAGCTAAGGCCGGGTCGCAATTCCAGATTACAGCCTGCTTCAATTGTGCTGCGAGATAGTACTTAACTATGTCGGGAACCCCCAGTCCCCCTCTCTCTTTTGGTGAAAGCATCACTGATCTAGGGACTCTGGGTTTTTTATCGTTCCAGATGAATTGGAGAAATTGGGATTGGACGTTTTTTAGCGCTGTTTGTGGGATTGGGATTGGGAGGGTTTGAAAATAGTAAAATAGTCTTGGCAGAATGTTCATTTTTTTTTTTCAACCAAAAAAGGTTTTATTGAGTGTATGGTACAATCATCACATACTCTGCCAACCCATTGTCGTATATAACAGTACACATGACAACTCATTTTGTAATTGGACTCACAAAAGACATACCGGGGTTACGCACAGACCAACTAGACTTACAAACAGACTACACAAGGGAAGAGGTAGGGAGGGGGGGGTGGGAGGGGTGAGGCTGCCGCAGAAAGGCCTCGGCTCCGCTGGGCTCGTCCTGGAAACTACGGCTCCAGAAAGGCTCCGGATCATTTGGGCTGTGAAGACTTCCGGTCCGTCAGGTCTCAGGCTAGCTGAAATCGTAATGTTTGCGTACGTCCGCGCGTATGTAGCCTAGACCCTGCTCATTCACTTTACTGTCGAATTTAGTTGTCCCTCTTTGCTGACTGTAATCTATGTCTCCCCGTCCATCACACCCATCCAAGGAGAACGCGTCTAGAGCTATTAGAGCAGTATGTTGGAGGCATTGATCCCTTGGATATCGTTCAGGGCTAACCATGGAGCCCAGACTTTTAGAAAGTTTGTGCCGGTGTCGTTAACCAGACTCGTTAACTGTTCCATCCGGCATACATGCCAAATTCTATTTCTGATTTTTGGGATATTTGGTAAGTCGGGTTGCTTCCACAATGCTGCGATTTCGCACCTCAGGGCAGTTGCAAAATGTGCAATTAATTTGTGCTCCAACCTGTTTAACCCCGAGGTGCGTCTGGCCGGCAGAAACAACCAGGGGTCTAAAGGGATCGCGCAATCGAGAATTCTCCGGAGCCAATTTCTGATATCTTCCCAGATTGGGAGTATCTTGGTGCAACCCCACAGTATGTGCAGCAAGTCTGCCTGCTCCCCACATTGTTTAGGACACAATGGGGGGTAGCTCCTGACAAACTTTGATAATCGTAATGGGGTCAAATACCACCTCATCAGGACCTTATACGCGTTCTCCTTCAATGTCGTGCAGATTGAGCTCTTAGCTGCCACCAAGACAATGTAGTCCCAGTCCTCGTCCTCTAATGTGTCCCCTAAATCTCTTTCCCATCTATTCTTATATTTTAATGTCACGTCAGCGTCCGGAGTCGGACAGACTACCGCCTTGTACATCGTAGTGATAAGTCCCTTGGTTCCTGTTCCAGTAGAACAAAGCTGTTCAAAATTAGTGCGTTGAGCTCGAATGGGAAATTTATCATAGAAAGCTCTTAGCTGGAGGTATCTAAAGAATTCTGAATTTTTCAGACTTAATTTGCTCAAACGATTTGCTAGATATTCTACCCTCCAGGTGTAAAAGGCGAGTGTAGCCCTTCTGTGTCCATACAGTATAATAAAATCTTTCTTCTGCAGGCCCGGAGCGAAATCAGGGTTTCCCAAAATTGGGGTCAACAAGGAGTGTTGTCTCATTAAGACGTGTTTATATTTGCTTTCGTTCCCATACTGCCAGAGAGCTGACAATCGCGGGGAGCGGGTGTTTGAAGTCCTTGCGGACCTTATTTGGAAGCCAGATCAGGTCCTGCAATGCCACCGGGGCACAACAGGCCGCCTCCAGCTCCACCCATCGCCTTCGACTAGGGTGAGTGTGCCACTGGATAATTTGGGTCAATTGGGCCGCTCTGTAGTATGACAACAGGCAAGGTACCGCTAATCCTGCTCTTGTTATGGGCCGAATTAGTGTGCTAGTTTTGACGCGGGGGTTTTTATTACCCCAGACAAACTTCACCATTGCGGACTGTAACCGAAGGATCTCTTCCCTAATTATAGGGACCGGGAGAGTCTGAAATAGGTACAGAATTCTGGGGAGGAGGTTCATTTTTAGAGATTGAATCCTGTCAATCCAGGATATGTTGTACCCTGCCCATTTCCGGAGATCTTCCTTCAGTGTCCGTATAAGTCTGGGGTAATTCGCCTTATAAAGGGTGCCTGATTGTTTCGTGATATTTACCCCTAAATATTTTATGGAGGAGGTTTGCCATTTGAATTCAAAGTTCACCGTGATCAGTTTCTCGGTGGCCTTGGTTAAGTTGATATTTAGGGCTTCTTATTTTGCCTGGTTAATCTTGAACCCAGATATCGCATTAAATTCCCCTAACAATTGAAAGACGTTCGGCAGAGAGGTGAGGGGCTGTGATAGCGTGAGTATCACGTCATCAGCGTACAGGGCCACCTTATGTGGCTGGTCATTAATTTGAATTCCTGTTATATTCGGGCTGAGGCGGATGTGCGCCGCTAGGGGTTCAATGCATAGCGCAAAGAGAAGGGGTGACAGAGGACAGCCTTGCCTGGTGCCGCTCTTAATCTGAAATTCTTCTGAGGGGAAGCCCTGGTGTCTGACCTTCGCCGTCGGCCCCTGATACAGAGCGAGAATTGCCTATATCATTCTCCCCCCCAAGCCGAACGCTCCCAGCGTCTCTCTCAAGTAGGGCCAATCAATTCTGTCGAACGCTTTTTCTGCATCTAAACTAAGCACTAAAGACGGGATATTTTTTTTTTGCGCCAGATCAATTAAATCTATAATCCGCCTGGTGTTATCAGCTGCTTGTCGACCACATATGAACCCCACTTGATCAGGATGGACCAACTTGGACAACACCTGGTTAAGGCGGTTAGCTAAGAGTTTGGAAAAGATTTTTGTATCTGAGTTTATTAAAGAGATGGGCCTATAGCTTTTACAGTCCGCTGGGTCCTTTCCTTGTTTGTGAATTACTGAGATAGACGCCTGGAGCATCGAGCCCGGGATGGGGGCACCATCCAAAAAGGAATGACATAATTTTAGTAGATGAGGAGCTAATATTTTGCGAAATTTCTTATAATAAAGATTGGAAAAGCCATCGGGCCTGGGGCCTTGGCAGAATGTTCATTTTTATTGAAACTATTCTTCCAAACCACGATATCTGATGCTTTTTCCATGCTTCTAGATCTTTTTTAATTTGATCGAATAGGGGGGTATAGTTATACTGATAAAGTTTATTATAGGAGTTGGGAATTTTAATTCCCAGATATTTTATGCAGGTGGTGCTCCATTTGTATTTGTAATTGGCTTGAATTAATTTTCATGTTTGATTGGGTAGGGATAAATTTAGGGCCTCTGACTTGTCCATGTTGACTTTATAGTCAGAACCTGCTCCGAATTGGGTTAGGACTCTTTGGAGGTTGGGGAGGGAGACATGGGGGTACGCGAGTGTCAAGATCACGTCATCTGCAAATAGAGAGATTTTGTGTTCCCTATCTGCGATTGGGATTCCTTTTATGCTTTTTTCCTCCCTGATTGTGGCTGCGAGGGGCTCTATGGTTAAAGCGAATAAGAGGGGGGAGAGCGGGCAGCCTTGTCTAGTCCCAATCTGATTTGTATTGGGTCTGAGAGGCCTCCTGGTAATTTTACGTGGGCTGTAGGGTTTTGGTAGAGGGCTCTCACTCCCTCCAGGAAGGGGCCACAGAAGCCAAACCTCTTCATTGTCTGGTCTAAAAAAGACCACTTGATTCTGTCGAATGCCTTTTCAGCATCCAGACTCAGAATCATTGCTTTGGAACCTGTGAGATGCACGTGGTCGATTATGTCCACAATTTTGCGGGTATTGTCGGAGGCCTGTCTTCCTGACACAAAGCCTACTTGATCCACGTGTATAAGCCTAGGGAGAATTGGGTTTAACCTGTTTGCTAGGATCTTGCTGTAGATTTTGAGGTCTGTGTTCAGAAGGGATATGGGCCTATAGTTCCCGCAAAGGAACGGGTCTCTACCCTCCTTATGAATTATAGCAAGGTTTGCGGCTGTGATTGTTGCGGGAATTGGTTCGCCCTGGAGAAAGGAATTAAACATATTGAGTAGGTGAGGTGAGAGGATGGGCTTGAACAACTTGTAGTAGGAGTTGGAAAAGCCATCTGGGCCCGGGGTCTTGGATAGTTTGAGTGAGCTTATGGCTTGATTTAGTTCCTCCTGCGATATCTTTTTGTTGAGAATCTCTATTTCCTCGGGGGATAGAGATGGTAGGGAGCATTGCTCCAAATACTGAGTGATTGTGTTGAGACTGACCGGGTCTTGTCCTGGAGGGTGGAGGTTATACAGATCAGAGTAGAAATCCGCAAATTCCTGTGCTATTTCTTTTTCAATGTATGTAACCTGTCCCTTTCTAGTCTTGACGCGGGCTATCTGGGACTTAACTCTAGTTCCCCTAAGTTTAGTGGCCAAGAGTCTGTCTGCCTTGTTGCCCTTGTCGAAATATTTCTGTTTAGTCCACCTGAGTGCCTTTTCGACCTCTTCTAGTTGGGACTGTTTGAGGGCTGACCTAGCTAAGTTTAGTTGTTTTAGTATTTTTTTTGACGCTGTGGCTTTGTGTTGTTGTTCCAATTGAGCGATTTTGTCTGTCAGGTCTTTTTGGAGTTTAGTTTTTGTTTTTTTATTGTATGAGGCTATTGAGATTAGATCTCCTCTAATTGTGGCTTTATGGGCCTCCCAGAGCATGGCTGGGGTGGAGGCGGACCCTGCGTTTTGTTGGAAGTATAATGAGAGTTTTTAGCGGATAGTTGCCTCTGTATCGGGGCAGTTTAGCATGGATTCATTTAACTTCCACTTGTATTGCGTATTTTTAACAAAGGGTAGGGATAGGGTAAGGTCTATGGGTGCGTGGTCCGACCAGGTGATTGATCCTATGCTTGACTGGGCAGAGGCCTGGAAAACATTTCGTGTACCTAGGAAATAATCGATCCTTGAGTAGGACTGATGAGGGGAGGAGAAAAAAGTATAGTCCCTTTGACCATGGTGCTGAGCTCTCCAGATATCCACTAATGAGAATTCCTCCATAATGTCCCTAAATTTCTTGGCTTTCTTTTGGGACTGTGATGTATACGTGGCGTGAGGGGGTGGTAGGGAGGTGGAAATAGGGTTTGACTTGTCTTGAGTATAGGAGGCCACCATGTTGAAGTCCCCGCCTATGATCAGAGACCCAAGGGATTGTTTCTCTAACGATTCAAGGAGTTTTCTGAGGAAGGGGATTTGATTGTCAATGAGGGCGTAGACATTGACCAGTGTAATTAGCGTGCCTGCTAGTGTTCCTTGGACTATTAGGAATCGGCCGTCTGCGTCTGAGTGGGTCTTTGAGAGAGCAAAGGGGGTCCCTGCTCTAATAAGGATGGCTACACCTCATTTTTTGCTTGGGGACGAGGCGAAATATGCCTGGGGGAATACGCTTTTAAATGGGGGGGGGGGGGTCGGGGAGTTAAAATGAGTCTCCTGGATGAGACTATGTCTCCTTTAGATTTTTTCAAATCCATAAGGACTAGCTTCCTTTTCCTCAGGGAGTTGAGACCTTTGGCGTTGATTGATATCAGTTTAATGGAGGACATTGTTTTTGTTTGTTTTCTTTTGGGGCCCTAGGCTCCGAAGCTCTTGGAATTCCCATGTCAAGAGCTTTGTTTTGGGTCTTGGGGCACCTAGGCCTGGCTAGGTGTGAGTAGGATACCTCCGTAGGCCTCGGGTGTGGGGGGGGGGAGGGAAGACACACGAGGTGCGTCCGCGCACCGTGGGGCAGGCGCAGGGTGGGGGAAGGGGGTGGAAGAAAGACCTGACAGGACAGGGTCGTCAGGTAGAGATAGAGTGGAAAGAGGGCCGAGAGTGGTCCTCTGTATTTACTACCGGTAATGTTAACCGGCATGTGGGCTTATGGCCCGTTGGGAGAAATCCGTTGACCCCTGAACTGGGGAACAAGGAAATCAGGAAAGCAGACTCTACAAAGTTATATGCATATTACCCTATCCTGTGGACTCTTATGAGGGTATGGGGTAGATCCTCGCAGAACTGCTCTTGGGGTGAAGACATATTTTGGGGAGTGACAGGACCGGGGGCCTTGGGTAACTTGGTTAGTAGTTGGAGGGAGGGGGGGAGGGGGAACGTGTTGGGGGGGAGGGGGGGAGTCACGTCTGGGCAGCCATGAGGGGGCGGGGGTAAGGGGGCGGGGGAGGGTGGAGGGGAGGGTGGGGGGCGGGGGGAGAGGGGGAGTGGCGGGGGGTAGAAGGGCAGTGCAGCTATGTGCTTTTCCATGTATTTTGTCCCTGAGATAAGCATTTAACCTTCAATGTTTGTGTAAACACCTGGGGATAGGTTCATGCAGTTGACCTTCGGGTCAGTCTAGCAGGGATATCATATAATGAGGCGTTCATGTTAAACCTTAAGTTATAGATTGCTGAGCTTGGTGGCACTAGGGGGGGGGAGTGGTGGGTTGACCGGTGGGCGGGAGGAGGGAGGGAGTAGTGTGGGTGGGGGGAGGAGTATGGAGAGGGGGGGGAAGGAGGGGACTGGGTAGGGATGGGGGGAATGGAGTAGGAGGGGGGGGGGCGGGGGGTACATATCTCTCATCCTATATCGTACAATACCAGAATGTTTATCAGACATTACATTAGCGCATAGTGGATGTTTAGTTACCCCTTTAACATTTGAGTTAGATTGAAATGGTTACCTTAGCTTTTGGTTAACATGTTAGGCCATTCTCAATTTAGAGCACGGGAGGGGGTAGGGGTAGAAGGGGGGGAGGGGGAGGGGGCTTGGGAGGGGGTTGGGGAGGAGAGAGGGGGGGATCACATATTTCTCAGCTTATTTCGTACAAAACCAGCATGTTCATCAGACAGTGTAATTGTGCAAAGTGGAGGCTTAGTTACCCCTTTAACATTTGAGTTAGGTTGAAGCGATTACCCTAGCCTTTGGTTAGTATGTGAGACCGTTATCAACTTAGAGCACAGGATGGGGTGGGGGTAGGAGGTGGGGGACGGGGGGGGGCTGGGGATAGGGATAGGGGAGGGAGGGGAAGGGGGGTACATATTTCTCTACTTATTTCGTGCAGTACCAACATGTTTAGCAGACAGAGCATTTGTGCATAATGGAGGCATAGTTACCCCTATGACATTTGAGTTAGGATGATGCGAATACCTTAGCTTTTGGTTGATGTGCTAGGCCTTTGTCAGCTTAGAACAGGGGGGGAGGTGGGGGTGGGAGGGGGGGAGGGGGGGGCTGAGTGGGGGGTGGGGGGTGGGGGAGGGGCATAAAGGAAGGGAAAGGGGGTAGGAGGGGGGGGAGAGGATAGAGGGGGGGGAGGGGAGGGGATAAGGGGGGGGGGGAAGGGATAGGGGGGGTTGCTCTTCTACACCTTTTGTTTCCGAACGACATTTTTTAAATCATACATTACATACAAGTTGCTGTTCGGATGAATTTACTTATCCCCGGCGCCGAGATACATTGCATTGTGTTTCCCTCCAGGAAGTTCCCGCGTGTGCCTGGTTGGCCTAGGCCACGGTGCTAAGACACGGGGCATGAGAGCCCTTTGCGAGAGGGTCTGAGTATTCGAGAAGTCTCGGGTGCTGCGAGGTGGGCGAGGGGGCTGGGGGGGCAGGGGGGTGGGGGAGGGGGGGGGAAGGGGGGGGTGGGGGAGGGCAGGGGAAGGGGGTGGGGGGGAGGGGGCAAGAGTGCAGGGGAGGGGGGAGGGAGAGCAGGGGCCTTTGCATGGGGGTCCATTTGCTGTGGTGTCCAGGGGTTCTGGGGGGTTGTTCCTGCTCATGGGGGATGATCGCTTAGGTTGGGGGTGGGGGGAGGGGAGGGGCACTCTTTCGGGGGCCTGGTCCGTGCTGTTGTCTCTACTCACATCTCAGCGGGGACGGGGCTCCCCCAATGAGGGGGGAGAGTCCGGTGTCGTAGGGGGGAAAAGTACTTCACCAAGCCTCAGCGGTTCTTGTCTCCCCCCTCTTCCCGCAACCCACCCCATCCCCGGGATTTGGGCCCCGCAACCCCGTGGAACTCGGCTTGGTGGTCTGCCTCGGCATAAACAAAAAACTTTGAAAACTTGAAAACTGCAGCAACCGTTTAAGCTGCTTTCGAACTTGTGAGCTGCCGGTCCGGTCATCCACGAGCTTCTGCTGGCGGCCTCTTCCCCATGGGATGTCTGTTTGTTAAGATCCAGCATCGTGGGGTCCCGCTGTCAGTGGGACAGAAGACGGTCCTCCGCTGTCTGCCTCGCCAGGTGTCTGGGCTGTGCTGTCAATGTTGGGCGGGAGTCGCATGCAACGTCGATCTCCTTACCGTCTGGGCGTCTTCGTGCAGGTTGAGGCCTCTCTCTGTCTTGGCTCAATGTTGTTGTCTCCCTCTTCCTCGTGCTGGGCTGGGGAGTGACGCTGGTCTGTTGTCCAGGCAGCTGGCGGTGTTAGGCCTAGGGCCTGTACATACTGGGCCATATCCTCCGGGAATCTTATGGTGAGATATTTACCTTTGTTGTTCGCGGTGAGCTTGAAGGGAAACCCCCCACGATACCTGATCTCGTTCTCCCACAGGAAGGTTGTTAGGGGTTTCATTTCTTTTCTATTCAGCACCGTTGTCCTGGATAAGTCGGAGAAGACTTGGGGCCTCATGCAGTAAGCGACGAATATGTGAAATCGGCAAGCTTACCGATTAGTCATGTTATTGGCGATTTTTCCTCTCCGTATGCAGTAAGTGCCGAATACATTCAAAATCAAGCCGAAAACAAATCCACCCACTCTTACGATGATTTGCCGATCACACACAGGTGTATCGGCGTGCGTGGCGGGGTGCTGTTACGTTCGCCAATCAAAAATCTTGCTGAATCAGGCGAACCAAGCATGTATTGGATAGCGCGCCATATTTAAAGGCAACGTGTACTGTTAATCATTCTCTGTGTTGTTGGGAGTGAGAGAGAGAGAGACGCACAGAGCTGGGTGATTTAAGATTTGCATATTGACTGAGAGACTTGTTGTGTATTGTGAGAGCTTTGTCCTTTGTTGTTTTGTTTACATCTTTGTCTTGTTTTATATGTGGAAGTGTTTCGTGTGATTGGCTGTACATTTGTTGTCTGTTTTTTGTGAGTGCTGTAAGTATGCCCGCAAAGCGTGGGAAGAGTGATGCTGGTGGGAGTGGGAGTGCTACTCGTGCGAGTACGCGTTGGAGTGAACGTACTGTTCAGGGGAGTGATGTTGCTAGGAGTGCGAGTGCTGTTGCTGGGAGTGCTGTTGCTGCGAGTGGTGTTGCTGGGAGTGTGAGTGCTGTTGCTGGGAGTGGGAGTGGTGTTGCTGGGAGTGGGAGTGGTGTTGCTGGGAGTGGGAGTGCTGTTGCTGGGAGTGGGAGTGCTGGTGCTAGGAGTGCGAGTGCTGTTGATGGGAGTGGGAGTGCTGGTGCTGGGAGTGCTGCTGGTGGCGCAGTTGCTGATGGGGTGTCTGGTGGTGGCGTGCTTGCTGGTGGGCCGCTTTTGGAGTCTCTTCCATTGGAACAAGGAGAGTCCAGTCAGCACCAGCCAAGCTCTGAGCCTAAACCTGCTCGGAAGAAACGTGTGGAGAAGCCACGTAATCCTCGCTTCAATGACCAGGAAAATAGAGCTCTTGTCACTGGGATTCTGGAGCACTATGACAGTATCTATGGACATTTAGTAGGTAAGTGTACCTTGACATTTATTCTTCAAATACATGTGATCCTAGGTCATCTGAGTTTTGTTCATATGCAAATATGGGTACAGAATATCTTTCTATGTTAATTAGTGTGGAAACACAGCTTTTTATCATGCGTTACAAGGACAACTAAACACAGACGTTCAATTTGCCATAACTGCATACAATATGAATGCAAGCTTACTTATATGTCTAGGTTTAGTAGTGAATGCTCATGTGCTTCACATATTACACCTAAAACAGCATGTTTGCTATCTCTTGGAACAGCTAGCAGTGTAGGAAACTGGTGCTTCTATTATTATTAATTTACCTCATATATTTTCTATGTTTTTCAAGGGCGGACAAGTTCATCAAGCAGAAAAGAAATGTGGGACACAATAGTCATTGGTGTCAATGCGTGTGGAAATCATGTCAGGGACAAGCGGAATTGTCACAAGAGATTTGACGATATTAGGTCAAAATTAAAAAGGAAAATACAAGACCAACGCGTGCATGCTACTGGCACTGGAGGTGGGTCGACACCACAAAGTCTGATATTAACTCCATTGGAGGAGCTGCTTCGGGCAAAATTACTTCCCGTCGTCGTGGAGGGCTTGGCCGGTGACCGTGATATTGGAATTTATCCCTCACAATTTCCACCAGGTGAGAAATATTACTGTACTAGGCATGTCGTTGCTTACAGTTATTGTGCAAATTTCCGCTGCTTTTTATACTGTCTTTACAATATAAGCATACCTGCATCTATATATGTATATGTCTGATTCTGTATATATATATATATCTCAAAATAGACATATATTTTGTAGTCCTACTAAAAGCAGTAACTACTATAGCACGTGCCATTGCGTGGTCATTTACATGTGAATTCCCAAAATGCATTGCTGCAGTGGAAGCAATTGATGGTGGGCGAAGATGGGGAACAACAGGGTAGTACACATGTGTAACACATGCTAATGAGAAATTATTACTAGCTACAGGTACAGAACATAAATATGTATAATATTATTGTGTATTTTATTTATTTTACTCCTACAAACACGACATTACTGCCTATTTTAAACATGCATCAAATATATTGCATGCAACGGCCTACAAACATCACTTGCACTAACACATCTATAGTTGTTTATGAAAAGGTCCATTTTTGCTTTATGTCATATACAGACAGCAAAATGAGGCACACGTAGCATATGTTATGTCATTGTGTTCATAACTTAAACACTGCAGACGACTATTTAGCTCCTCTACCATTGTGTTAAAGCAGCTGCAATGAATATGTCATCACAGCATACACGTCAACAGAGGGGGTGGGGTTCAGCACACACACAAATTACAGGCTGATCTTAGGGTCAACTTAGTTCACACCATTTTCACCTGTTTGAAGTAATTGAAAGGTCTGGCATATTAGGCTTTTTGGGGAAGGGAATACCGTTCTTACAACCTGACTAGCACAACTGAAGTTAATCACACTCATTTGAAAGCGTAACTCTAGCTACTAAATGCCCCAACAAGTCATTAGTTATCAAACCGTACGTCACACATTAGTTCACTCATATCTATAGTTGAACTACTATCAACGACACATTATCACACACTGCATGTGTTGTCTTGTTGAGTGACAGCCACATTCAGGTGTGCCACATCTTCTATTAATGTACCACACAATCCTGTACCAAAAACAAAATTTTTTGCAATATGACCACCTTCATGATAACCATTGTGAATGTTCATCTCATGATAGTTATGTACATTATGATACTGATATGACTACACAACATATGATTTTTATGTACAAATTTAATCTATTTATCCTCACGCATTACTGCAGAAACATAGTATGTTGTATGTTAGGGAACTCAAAAGTTCTAAGTACACAGGCATGTACATTGTTATTACAACTATTTATGTTCACTTTCACACACACATTTTCTGTTAAGGAACTGATGCTGTTAGGTACTCATAAATACAGAACATACAATAAGTGTTTGTTCAATATTTACACATGTAAATGTAAAACTAATGTTATTGTTATATATAGTTGCCCCTGGAGGACATGTGTCACCTGAGACGGAACAAGTGTCTTCACCTGGGTCATGCAGCTCAACACACCTAGAAGGTGAGTGTATCAGTTGGTGGCCATATAATATGTGCACTTCTATATGTTATGTTGTCATGTTCATTATTTGTTTTGCACATGTTCTTTAAATAGGATTACTTAGTGTCAGTGAAAATTAAGTTTAAGGCAACATGTATTGTGTTAGTGATGTTAACTATCATGTAGGAGTTGTGAGTTTAGAGCAAGTTTTCATTCATTCATATTTCATACTGAGTCCAAACATTATTCGTAAGTCAAGGTAGTTTTTAATGTGAGGTTATAAAACGTATGGAAACATGTTAGGTGTTACTTATGACACAGTATAATTACATAGTAACACAGCAGAGATTAACATGCCATTTAATAATGTGTACATTTATTTTTAGAACATGATGATGAAGATGATGATGATGATGCCGCCATAGACACAGAAATACAATCAAGTGAGCATGAAGAGGTTCCAATTGAAACAGTTTTACCGCCAAATCGTCCATCAACTACCACATACGATGCAATTGTAGCTTCTGAGGGAAAAATTGTGGAAGCAGAAAATCGTCGCCATTCTGATCTGATGACAGTGCTGGAAAGGATGATTGCACTGCAGGAGGAAACGATATCACAATTGGCACATCTCCACAGAGTCTTCATTGAAGTGCCTAAACAGTTGCAAAAAATCAACACCTCATTCGAAGCATTAGTTGTTCAGCAAACCCAAGCAAATTACTTGAGAATGACTACTGTACCACATTTCAACTTCAACACCTCACAGGCAGGATCTTTACATGCTGGTCATTTTTCACCACATGCATCTGATCTTCATTCCCCAGGTCCGAATGTTACCGCTCAAGTAGCAGACATTGCTGAGCAGGTTGACGACATCCTACCGCTGCCATCTGTACAAAATCAGGAGCTGACACCTACAAAGGAGGCGACAAAAACAAAACAGCACAAGCAGTTACTACTGACCAGTTTTTGGACACAAACAAAAAAAGACACACATGAAACAGACCAACCATCACTTGTGCAGTGTCTACCAACTTGCTCACATGTGTCAGTGGGCACAAGCCCTGTCGGTGAGTCACTGGCCAAAAGCCCTGTTGGTGAACAGTCACTGCCCACAAGCCCTGTAGGTGAGTCACTGCCCAAAAGCCCTGTCGGTGAACAGTCACTGCCCAAAAGCCCTGTAGGTGAGTCACTGCCCAAAAGCCCTGTAGGTGAGTCACTGGCCACAAGCCCTGCCCGTGAAGTGCCAGAGGCCACTCAAAATGGCTCTGTTGTGGCTAAAGTTGTTGCAAAACGAAAAAGGAAAATCCAAGAGACAACAAGCAGGCCTGTTACTCGCTCTCAAAAGGAACAAAAAAAATAAATGTTATAATTCACTAAATATGTCTTTGGCCTTGTTTTGTTGACTTCAGATTATCTAATTAATATTGTATGTATGCTGAAGACTGTGTTGTTTCCAAACTTTCAAGTATGTTCTTGTACACGTGAAGTTTTGGAAATGTTAACAGTCCTCATTAATTAATAGTGTTATTAATATTGATGTATTAATCGTGTATTCAGTAATGGTCCACCAGGAGCCAGTTGCTATGTTTAGAGAAGCTGCCATTGACTTTCCAGCAAAACATTGTATTTGGGTGTGTTACTTGATGTAATCATTGCATGTGCATATTATTCACATGCAATTAAAAACACACATCTATTTAACTGCAAACATCTTTCTTGTACGTGTACAGCAGGATTATGTGTTAAATATTACTTACCTTTGCCTTGCCTGGCCATTGTAATGTTGTCCTTTAATCATTTATGTGTTCTTGTTTCAAGAACATCTCTGAATTTATACTAATATATATGTAGTATGTATGGATATATGCACACACACACACACAGACACACACTGTGTGTGTGTGTGTGTGTGTGTGTGTGTGTGTGTGTGTGTGTGTGTGTGTGTGTGTGTGTGTGTGTGTGTGTGTGTGTGTGTGTGTGTGTGTGTGTGTGTGTGTGTGTGTGTGTGTGTGTGTGTGTGTGTGTGTGTGTATGTATGTATATATAGTACTATCTAAACTGGTATAGATGTATTTACAAAAAACATACACTTCATGCTTCCTTGTGAAAACACAGTATTTTAATAATACAGGCCTAATGTTTGTGAACTATACTACCTGTGAGCCTATAACAGTATTGGGCTTAAACACATTTTTATTACTTAATTCACTCATGTTTATCACCATTTAAATAGGTTTCATACAAGGGATACTTACTGGCATCAATATGTTGTGTGTACTCCTGTATTAGATATATATATATTATTGGTTTTAACACTACAGCCCTTCTAAATAAAAATAAAACATGTTTTGATGGTAAATCACATTTACCATACAGGTCAATGCAATAGGCCATACAAGTTTAAGCCTCTATTATGTTAACCTTTAAATAAATCACACCAATATAAAAATCCCTCTTTACATATAAGCCCTTAAAAGTTGTAATATACACACACAGACATGTACAGTTTGTTTTTACAGACATATTGTTATATATATATATATATATATATATATATATATATATATATATATATATATATTTATGAGAGAGAGATATATATATACATATAGACACGTAGTTAAACTCATGCAGACAGGGAGTTAACCAGACTTTCAAATACACACAGAAATGTATGAGGAAAAAAAACATTTCCTTTTGCAGGTATGTGTGTGTATTTCATTATATGGCTGTGTAAGCACTATTTTCAGACAGTGCTCTATTTTATTTTTCCTGAAACCACAATGTTACTTAATTAAAAGTCTAGCAATGTTGTGAGAAAGGAGATAAAAAATGATACATGTTTGTCAGACAAACGGCTATCACAAACCACAAACGTTAAACCAATTATTTCTACATATCCAATTGGTGCTTCAAACAAGGAGTACAAGTTGATACTTTTTATGACCTTGAAAAGGAAACACAGCAAATTGTTAGCCATTGACCAGTTTAATTCTTATGAGCAAAGAACAGAGACCTGCAGACATCTTTTCTGTTAATCTGCAATGGCTGATGAATTGTTAAAGAATATGAATCCGCACAGAGGGTATAAATTCATGATAGCAGAAGCGATTTTGTCCACTTCCGGACACAAAGCGAACACGGGTCAAATCTATGATTTGATTAGAGCCAAGTATCCTTATTACCAAGAACCTGGGCATGCGCGCAATTTTAAATCCTCAGTAAGATTCACTTTATCAACTAATGACTGTTTTGAACGTGTGCAGGATAAGCTAGAAGACAGGTATGGTTTCTGGAAGATTGCCAAGGAAAAACATTTCACCGTGAAAGAGGGCACACATATTGTGCTTAATGGCATATTTATTCCTAATGCCAATAGCAATGGATCCGCTACTACTGTTCCGTGTGAATCGATACCTGCTGCAATATCTGCACCCTCCATTCCTGAAACCCACATTGTACAAGAACATAACTACTATGATTATGTACCAAGCCTTTCAGCTGAAAATGCATTGGAATGGGTACCCGAAGAAATGAACCTACCTCCGGACCAATTGTTTGAAGAAAGCAGTAGCGATTCCTATGAGCGCTTCATGGAGGAGATGTGTGTCATACTGGATTCAGCGTTTGGGTCAAGCGTGGATGCAAATGCCTTGCTTTTCTGGAGCGACCAGTTGCAGGCAGACGAAGTGTTAATTCTACAAGAATGGTAAATATAAGAATCGTTATGCGTTGACTCTGTGTTTAAAATTTTTTTTTTTTTTGTAACCACCATTTTCACTTTCAATGCGTGGATACAGCGTAACATTGCAGACTGCATAACATGTATCGATCACAAACAAATTGTTTCCTATTACAATATAGTAGAACCTGAAAGAGTAGTACACATTGCTGACGGAATAAATATACGTACTTTCCTATCCCTTTAAACATATTAGCAACATTTTACCATAACTCTAACACATACCTGTTTTGTTATCATGCAACATCTACAAAATAAAAAACCGGGTCCACCACGTATGACGTGGGACCCTTGTCATGGGCCAAGGCGTCCTTAAAAAGGATTACGGATGTAAGTCCCGCCCCCAAGCGACGTGCGCGCCTCAAAGCCTATTGGCTGTGTTGTTTTGTTATAGTTACGGTAACTGCACTGTGTCATACACTGGGGGCGTACACTGGGCGTTAGCCGAATGTTAATTGAGTGGGAGGAGTGTTAGCGTGCGTTTCACGCTGGCTTAACATGACGTCACACGTATTGCATTTGCGCATTGTGTTATCGGCCGTGCTTTCTGTCCAAACACGTCTGTTTAAAAATAATACAGATGTACTCGTTTAGAACGAATGTAGTTTCGTCTTCATTGTATTTGAAATAAAGATTTTATGTTTAATGGTATTTTCAACATGTATTGAACGCACAACGTACGCATTGTTTTGCGCATGCGCTAACAGTTAGTCGACCCAAGCGTGAAGTGCGTGCGCACACTAAGATGTGCATGCACATTTGTCAGTATACAGGCAACGTTCACTTCATATACATAGTTATGCCTGCTACTAATTTAATGAAAAATTACATACTGATGTACACTTGTACTTCTAACATATAAGTGACTGACGTGTGTATGTACACAATCATATAGAGCTGCGTAACGCGTTGTCACGGATACATATATAGTAAGGTGCCATCTTTGACCATCATGTGTTTGCTGTATTTCAGAGATGTCGGGGAAGATACAATCGGATCAATGTATGATTTCAGAAGAGTCTACCTTTATATGAGATGATTGTGAGGAGGAGCCACCGACTACTATACTACATATGGAACTAATTTTATATTGCTTGCAGCGCTTATTAACAAACAAATAAAAATGTGATACCCTTATGCCTATATTGCATAAGCACTTAATTAACATAATGATGTTGCAAAACAGTGCCTCATGAAAATTTCTTGAGTGTTCTTTAATTACTACTAACATTTTATGGCATGGTGTGTTTTATATATAACAACCATTCCCACTCTGCTAACACATTTGTGTATTGTATTGTGTAATGGAACGTATGTCTGTCGAAACTATGTAACAATAATAATAATAATAATATGAGCATGTTCATGTATAGCGCTGCTAGTTGTACGCAGCGCTTTACATACACATTTTTCAGGCTGAGGTCACTGGCCCGTGGAGCTTACAATTTATTTTTTGCCGCCTGAGGCACAGGGAGATAAAGTGACTTGCCCAAGGTCACAAGGAGCCGACACCGGGAATTGAACCAGACTCCCCTGCTTCAAACTCTCAGTGCCAGTGTGTGTCTTTACTCACTGAGCCACTCCTTCTCCCAATGTAAAGGACACTTACAACCAACTAGCCATTTCTTGTTAAAAATCTCTTGTTACATGGGTATGTTGATAAAATGGTTTGGGACTGTAGCAAATAATGTTATTGGCTAGATGTTGTGGTCCCCTACAATGCATGATGTTCTGAATATTACATCAACATCATGTAATGAAGTACGTTTCTGTGTATATTTCATTTACCTAACTAACTCTGTTTATTAAACGTTATATAAATAAATAGTACAGTGAATATGATGATATAAGCTACCATAATAAACCTGCTGTTCTCATTTGTCGATGTTATACATGGATCCTACACAAATTGATACAGACACAAACAGTTGTCTTAAAAAGTGTGCCTATGCTAATGTGCACGTGATTGACGTTTATATTTAGAGAATACTTGATAATTATCATCATGATAATGATCAAGTGACGTGAATTACATTCCAAAAATATTACCAACATTCTAATTGTGGGAAATTATAAATGCTACATTACAGTAACATTTGGGACAAAATTGTGGTTTTGTTTACACTTTGCCACTTGTTACATGTAGGTCACATCCACACACGTGTGACTTATACATAAACATGTGTCAAATTTTATTTAATGTTGACTATTAATTTCTAGCATTAATAATCACCTACATTGCTAAATATAAGATGTACTACGCATTGTTGTGATTACAGGCATTCATGCATGGAGTGTTATGATCAGTCAATTGCATCCGTGATGAATGATCTCCCGTAAGTAAACAAATAAGTACAGTGATCCCCTTTTCTCCAAACACCTCTATATTACATTAATGGAATTTATAAGGGAACATACATAAAATGTGATGAAATGGGAGTAATCATTTTCTAATACAATGCACATGAAACCTCAAGAGTAGCTAAATGCATATACATGATACAGAAAGTACATGTATGTTACATTTGTCTTTAAACCAATATGTTGGGTTTTTACTTCAAATAATTATAGGAAGATTTAGGTAGGCACATCTTATGAGAGATGTCAGCAAATATACATACCATGATCAGTCATACTGGAGATATACCTATAATGCAAAGGAACAATATATAAATTGCAAACATTGACATGCCATCTTCAGTAGCGTAAGCAACACAGCAAAGTGTGTATTTGGTGTTAAATGTGCAACACCATGTATATTTAATCACATTCAAAATGTAAAGCAGGCTGGTGTACACATCATATGGATGTACATGTTACACTGCACCAATAACATTGTATGCAAACATACTGCAAGAATGAATGACTATGCCCATACTATGTGTATTGTGTTAGCATAAGGAACAACACAATGCTAAAATATTAGTGCTTTGTTACCCCAGTTGTATTCACATACACACAACTAATGTACAATTGAAGAGGGATTATATAACCTGTGCAACAATAACATACCGGTGCCACATCCCTTTGTGCACACAGCAGAGAAAAGAAAGGTGTGCAACCCATATTCATCTGTGTCCTAACAGAAGGTTATATAAAAAAACATTATTGTTAATATAACATTATTTAACTATAAAAGTAGTACTAGGAACATATATGTTTTTACTTACAAGAAAAAAATGAATTGATGAGATTCTGGCGTGTCTGGCCACCACTGGCTGTTTGTTCATTTTCAGCAGCTACATGGGTGGGATGCTCGTCTACCAAAGGCTCAGCTAGGTCTGATTGTACATTGTGCCTGAGTGCAACATTGTGCAAAATGCAACAGGCAAGGATAATATCAGACACTTTTTGAGGCTTGTATAGAAGAGCCCCACCAGTTCTGTCCAGACACCTAAATCTGGTCTTGAGTAGGCCAAATGTCCTCTCTATAACAGATCTTGTAGATATATGGGCTGCATTGTACCTCTCCTCTGCTTCAGTTTGAGGGTTTAGCACTGGAGTCAAGAGCCACGGCCTAATTCCGTATCCTGAGTCACCTATAATGAATGGAGCACACATAAGCTGACATTAGTGATCAAATTCTACAATGCCAACATTCCTAAATAAAAATGTGTTTTGTGTTAGAACATCTAAATCTGTACTCACCCAGCAGCCAACCATGTTCAAAATGTCCCTCTTCGAACGCATGGAAGACTGAAGAGTTCCTCAGGATAGAGGAATCGTGACTGGAACCAGGGAATTTGGGTACCACATGCATTATCCTCATCGTGGCATCACATACCACCTGTACATTGAGTGAATGGTAGTGCTTACGATTGCGGTAAACATGCTCACTCTGACTAGGTGCAATCAAAGCAACATGTGTGCAATCGATTGCACCCAGCACACATGGTATCCCTGCTATATTATAAAAGCCAGTCCTGACTTCCAGCCACTCTGTCGCCTCTGTAGGAAAATGAATATAATTCCTAGTGCGTCTATTGAGTGCATAGAGAAACTGGGTAAAGGCCCGCGAGAATGTAGATTGCGAGACCCCGCCCACTATGCCCACAGTTGTCTGGAATGACGCGGAAGCAAGATAATGTAATGAGCACAGCATTTTAATAAGCCCAGGGACTGCACGACCTCTGGCTGTCACAAAATCTAAATCTCCCCTTATCTCTTCATAAAGAGATAAGATTGCTGCTGAACTCAAACGATAGCGACTTACTATCTCCTCCTCACTCATCCCATCTTACAGGGTTCTCTCCCTGTACACACGCGGACGAGGCACAACTTGTCTCCTCTGTCTTCTCCTCTGATCTCCTGTCCCTCTACCTGTCCCTCAGCCTGTCCCTCTCCCTGTCCCTGTCGTATCCGCGTGCCTGTCCCTGTCACTGTCCCTCGGTCTGTCCCTCCCTTGCCCTATATCATTCTCTTGATCAGCAAGCATGTCATAGAAAAGAATGTTCCTCCGTCTCCTAAACAATCGCAATATTTTGAAATGAGTAGCTGTGAATGAGCAGGTAATGGGCGTCCTTTAAATAGGTATGTGATGATGTCAGGTGACATAGTAAAATACAAGGTGTTACATTAACATAATAAAGTACTTCTGTGGCAAGCTGTGTGCAGTTGATGTTAGAAGTATTTGTTGTGTGTATTCTGCAGGGAATGATGATATTTGCCAATGATGTGACGTGAAGCTTTGTACAAACATTGCTTGAAAATAAATAGTTGAATGTGCAATGCATGTAAAACTTCTGAACGCAACAGTCAGTCATGTAATTAGACAAAAAGGCTGAGATTGACGTGGGAAAAGTTTGCTGTAACATGTGTAATTAGCCATGTTATTGTCACATGTTGACAACAATGAATAGTCGTGTGCATATGCATGCATTTCTGTAATGAGGATAGTTGCTATAGAATGAGTTTACAAGGTGTCACAATGATTAATTACTGTACATGTGTGTATAAGTTAGGTTGAAGTGCTTGTAATGCAACGGTTATAATGTAAACATGCAATGTGATTGCGCGTCCAATAAGTGACGTCATGAAAATAGGGAGGACCAAACCTAGATGTAAACATGAGAATAAAGATGTACATGAACGTTTAAAGATGCGTCACACATTACAAGCATTGTGTAATGTAAAGGAACATGAATATACGGTGTATGTGTGACATGTGTGACATCATGTAAACAATTGTCACTCAATTCAGTAAAATGTGTGATATGATGTGAGGTTCTCCTTTAAGAGTTGAGTATAGTATTTTCCCTTGACACATCATCACATGATGAGTAATGTGACACGCAAATGATGAAAACATGTAAAAGTACAATGTTATGCAAATAATACACGTCAGCCGTGACACAATGCAGGGATAGCCCCCCACACTGTAATGCAAATGACGTTTGTATTGTGAGCAATGAAACGTAAACAGTACTATACTGTTATACGTCCCCGCTCCATTGACTTCCATTGATGTACAGAAGAGTTTTTTTTCTAAGTGCCGTTCCGGCAGCCTTAGCGATCGTTCTCCCCTCCAACTTGCCAACTTTAGTTGGCGGGAGAAATTGGCCATAACATCTCAATTTCGTAGTGCCGATCAGCCCCGATAAGCTGATTTTGGTACTTGAATCCAGCCGATTTAAAAAAGTGGCGATCAGTGGCGAAAACAGGCTTATCGGCAGCCGACTGGCCATAACAAAATTATCGGCTACGAAAACTGGCGAAATCAAGCACTTATCGGCGCTTACTGAATCTCAAACCCAATTTTGGCAATAAAATGCCGAAAAAATCCTTATCAACGCTTACTGCATGAGGCCCTTGGAGTTGTTCATTTTGAAAGGTCAGTGTCTCTTTTCCTCTACTTGCCATCAGTATCTTTTCTTTTGTTGTATAACTGTGCAGGCGCACAATAACGTCCCGTCTTCTACCCGGGTCTTCAGACCTGGGCCTCAGGGCCCTGTGGGCTCAGTCTATTTCTAGGTCGCAATCCTGGAGGGAGTCGCACACCGACCCGAAGAGGTCCACTAGATAGGGGCGGAGGAGGTCAGGGAGAACCGTTTCAGGGATGTTACGGATGCGGAGATTTTGCCTCCTATCCCGGTTCTCCTGGTCCTCCTGTGCGTCTCTGAGTTGCCCTAGTTCCTCTTGGAGCAGAAGGATCTCTTTCTCCGCTGCTGTCTGGCGCCGCTGGGACTCCTCCATATCGCCCTCCTGCGCTGTTGTTTTGTCCACTAGGCCATTTATCTGTTGGTCAGGTCGTGGACAGCCGCATTAATTTCCGACTGGAGGGAGGTATGTAGCTTCGTGTGTTGCGCTGCCATTAGTTCTTCCATGAAAGCCCTGGTGAGTGGCTGTTCCTGCGCTGAGGCCTCCTTATGTCGGGGTGTTTTGCTCTGTGGTGCGTGGTCACCGCGTGCGCCCTCGCCATCTTGGATGTCTGGCTGTGGATCAGGGCTTCTCTGGTGTGGGGAGAATAGCTTCGCGACCGCTTGTGCTACCGGTTTCTTCGGTTGCCTGGACATGCCTGGGGTATTGCCCCTCTTGGGGGAAGATGAGTTGAGCTGGGGTTTTAGGTGGAAGGGTGCTTAAATTGCAAATTATACGGGAGAGTCTGCAGAGCTCCCAAGCTACCCGTCCATACCAGCCGACGTCACCGGAAGTCCCAGGTGTGCTGCTTTTTGAGCACAGGTGTCTCTCACTCTGTTTCTCTCGCATATTTCAGGGTCTGGAAGGAGTTAATGCCACTATAACAGGTACTTATCCCTGTTTAAAGAAAGCTGCCTCAGAGCTCTTAATCCAGCAGGGAGCTGGTTAATTGCAGCCACTCAATTAGTCAGGCTCCACCTGGCTAATCAGAGCTCTAAGAAAAAGCCTTGTGTGAGAAACAGAGAGAGAGATTTTCATTAGCACACAATGGTGCTGATATGAGGAGAACGTCTTGAGCACACAGGTGGACTGTGTGTTGACAACAAGACAGGAGCGGACCAGACCTCTATGCCTGGACACAAACATTTCCTTAGAACAAAACTGTGCTGACAGAGGAAAGACCAGACTGATATTCCTGGGAGCGGCTGGACTGCAAAGCCTGCATCTGGAGACTTATATATTGCTCCCTTAGAAATATAGTAGTTTTTTGGGACTGGGAACTGGCTTATCCAGCCATCCACAGATAGTTAGGATATATACTGTCTAGTTATTCTCCAAAATGGAGTAAGTTTTCTTTTATGTTTTGTGCTGTACATTGTTTAAAGGAGCAGACTCAATATAGCCATACGTTAATTTCACCCTAAACTATCTCCATTAGCATACCTCTGCACACATTTCTGACCGCCACCTTTAAGTATGACCTTAATTCCTGTGCTAACCTAAACAGACTTTAGCAGATATGCCATGTTAGGTTGAACACCTCTTTTGCATATCATTACCAGCAACGTATTTAAAATGGAGCTAGATCACAACCGGGGAATTACAGACCTGTAAGCCTGACTTCAATAGTGGGGAAACTACTTGAAGGTTTAATACAGGATAATATTCAGGAATACTTAATGGATAACAAAATTATTAGTATTAGTCAGCATAGATTTATAAAGGATAGATCATACCAAACTAACCTTATTTGTTTCTTTGAGAAGGTAAGTAGGAATTTAGACCAGGGTAATGCAGTTGATGTGGTCTATTTAGATTTTGCAAAGGCTTTTGATACGGTTCCACACAAGAGGTTGGTGTACAAAATAAAGCAAATTGGACAAATATGCACCTGGATTGAAAACTGGTTGAAGGACACACAACAGAGGGTTGTCATAAATGGAACTTTTTCAGGTTGAGCTAAGGTCGTGAGTGGAGTACCTCAGGGATCAGGACTTGGACCACTGCTTTTAACTTGTTTATAATTAACCTTGAGGTTGGGATTGAGAGCAAAGTCTCCATCTTTGCTGATGATACTAAATTGTGTAAGGTAGTAGAATCAGAGCCGGATGTAATTTCTCTCCAGAAGGACTTGAAGAGACTGGAGAATTAGTCAGGTAAATGGCAGTTGAGGTTTAATACAGATAAATGTAGAGTTATGCATTTGGGAAGCAAGAATAAACAAGCGATTTACAAATTAAATGGGGATAAATTGGGGGAATCCTTGATGGAGAAGGATTTAGGAGTGCTTGTAGACAGCAGGCTTAGCAATAGTGCCCAAAGTCATGCAATAGATGCAAAGGCAAAAAAGATTTTATCTTGCATTAAACAGGCAATGGATGGAAGGGAAGTAAACATAATTATGCCCCTTTACAAAGCATTAGTAAGACCACACCGTGAATGTGGAGTACAATTTTGGGCACCACTCCTTAGAAAATACATTATGGAACTAGAGAGAGTGCAGAGAAGAGCCACAAAATTAATAAAGGGGATGAGCAATCTAACTTATGAGGAGAGGCTAGCTAAATTAGATTTATTTACATTAGAAAGAGGCATCTAAGAGGGGATATGATAACTGTATACAAATATATTCAGGGACAGTACAGGGAGCTTTCAAAAGAGCTATTCATGTGAAAGGTAAAACAAAGGACTCGGGGGCATCCCTTAAGGTTGGAGGAAAGGAGATTTCACCAGCAACAAAGGAAAGGGTTCTTTACAGTAAGGGCAGTTAAAATGTGGAAATCATTACCCATGGAGACTGTGATGGCAGATACAATAGATTTGTTCAAAAAAAGGTTGGACATCTTTTTAGAAAGGAAATGTATACAGGGGTATACCAAATAAGTAAACATGGGAAGAATGTTGATCCAGGGAATAACCGCTTGCCAATTTTTGGAGTCAGGAAGGAATTTATTTTTCCCCTTATGAAATATAATTGGATGATATGACACTGGGGTTTTTTGTTTGCCTTCCTCTGGATCAATAAGGAAGTATAGATATAGGATAAAGTATCTGTTGTCTAATTTTCAAAGAACTAAAACAGGTCTAAGAGACCTGCGAGGTTTTCTAAGCTTATTTATGAAGCAGTCTCTTTTGATTACATTTAAGGCTGAAAAAGAAAACAGGGATAACAAACAGAAAGGGTCTAGGTAACTCCAAAATGGGGGGCACTCACGGATATGTGCAAGAAATTTCAAATACAATCTGTTAACGATTACGGCGGTATGAAAATACAGATTAAAATAGAAAAAAAGTCACAGAATGTAAACACCCCCTGCTGTAGCATTAATAATCTCAATAATAGACAGTATCAACCAACTGAGAGCTATATATCCTAAGGGGTAACAGAAAGTCCCCTCATGAAGTATTGATGGTTGTACCCGGGTTAGGTGTACAACATAATAATATCAATACGACACAATAAATCTGGCAATTCCCGATATCACTCAGGTAAATCACGAGAACCTCCTCAAAATGCAGAAATGAAGGGTTAAACAGCGTAAAACATGAAACATCTCTAAACTCAGATGCACTATAAATAGTAAAACCCTTCTCCACTACACTGCATGGAATAACTCATACTACATTAATATAATTTATAAATCTTCTATAAATTGGTCCGAAGGAGACGAAAAGAAGGATCAGCTGAGGACTGGCACTAAACTCGCCATCAATGCTTGCACGCTTCTCGCGCTTACGAGTTTAATTACATCACCTGCCATAGATCAGCTGATCATCCTGGGCTCCGTACTTAGAGAGACGTTTTCCATCTCCATGGTTACAAAGATGTATCCATAGATAGGAGGAATATAAATGATATTGTTGGTATGGGGTAATGAAAATGTTAGGCTATATTAAGTATGTTGATCAATATTGTGCTTTAGGGGTTAATGTGTTTAGTTTGCTTTAAAAATACAAGATACTGTGTTAATGCCAGGTCAAGAGTCTTCCTGGGTCTGTGCAGATCTACATAGCGGGCTTAATTGAGGGGGGGGGAGTGGGGGTGGTGAAGAGGTAGCCAGGCTCACTAATAAAGGTTAAGTCCATTTGGTTACCTCTGATCCATGTTTTGGGGGTCAGGAGTGTCAGCTCTTGGACCCAACTGTTGTAAAAGCATTACCTGTAATTGAGCAACTCATCACTAGGGGTCCCTGCTTCAGCACAGCCCGGAAAGATAAATAGCACATAGGAATGTAAAGTGCCCCAGAAACAGTCAAGGGGTTCCTAGGTTAATGGGGAAACCCAGTAAATGCCCAGGTCACCCAGAACCAGTACAGAGGTTCTGGGGGGTACTCCAATCATCTGTACGGTTATGAGGGGACTTTTAAAAGTCCAGTCCTAAGTTTATTGTATAGAGTGTGGGGAATATTGCTAGTAAGGAATAACGTGCAGCTTCTTATTCTATTTCCCATAGCCCACAGACTTAGGATAATTTTTAAAGTGTACTTTATATCGTGTTCTGCATTTACTATAAGGCTTTATGCAGTCAGCTTGGGCATATGTTTACGGTGCCAGCTAGTCTGCATAAGAGTCCATAGTTCAAAGAAGAGAGTATGTCCAGAGGGGGGGGGAGGGAATCATTTGGTGAGCAGGAAAAGGCTAGGTGAGTTCCAGAGAACATGGGGCACTCCACTGGGGCCCCAGTTGTGACTGCAGACTTAGTGGAGCCAGCAATGGGTTAGCTAAGTGGGAAGATGCTTCTTGTGGTCACATTTCCCATTGGATGATTCATATTTCCCACCCACACAGGTTTTTCAAGCTGACTCAACACGCCCCTGTCTCTGACAACATCAGCCAGGTGAGCTCTGCTCTGATTGGTTCCTGAGAAATTTCTCACGCTTCTGCTAGGACTGTAGGTTTGTGTGAATTAAACTCAAGAGGTATATAACCCCTTGTGCCCATTAGAAAGTGTGTTTTCCAAAGTTTTTTGCCTGTATTTTGTGTAACATTGTGTGTTTGCCTTTTCCTGTGAATACATGTACAATTTATTTAATTATCTTGTTTTGCTCAATGTATGATCCAGTTAAAAAGGTGTAAATGGCCTGGTCTCTCGTGACAGGGGGGTTCACTGACAGCCCACTAAAAGTACTGTACGTGTTCTATATGACTGATAACATCTAGAGATAAGGACATTTTGTTTTGCAGGTCATGTATGCAGGTCACGTGCTCACCAGTGTGCTGTACGTGACATAGGTTATTCTGTGGAGTGTGGTGGACAAAGGGCATGAAGCCTGAAACGTCCCACTTTGGCCACTACTTTTGGCAACTTGAGAAGGAATATTGCTACAGTATTTGGGTACACCCACCCGTTTATATTGATTTTACTGTTTGAGATTTTTGTTTTCCCCCATTTGTTTGTTGACTGAGATTTGTTGGTTTTTTTTGTAAAGTTTTTTTTTGTAAAACATTTTTGTGTGATTTTTTTTGTTATAGTTTATATATGAATTATTTTCAAAGTCTGTTTAATAAAATGTATATTTTTGTATGGATTTTGTGTGCTGGACATCCCCATTTTCTTTACTGTACTATTATAGGGAGGTATACAATTTAGTGCAGGACTCCCTTCCCGTGCACCACTTTCTCTGCCAAAGTTTATCTTGCTACCTAAATTATTATTTATTTATTTTTAGATATATTGCATTTTGAGTGCTGACCAAAACCCCATCCAAAATACTTACAGCAATCTTTAGGGAGCAATGATAACAGAAAAAGATTAGTCTGCCTATAGATAAAGAGAAGCAAGACAGAGGGAGAAAACAAAAACAGGGCTCATCAGCAAGAGAAAAGATAAAATAAATTTAGTTTTTGGTCCATCATATCAGATAAGGAGAATTCTAATCAATGTATTATATGATGTGACCTCAAGCTCACCGATGCTTTAACCTTTTGCTAACTGTTACCTTTTAAAATAGAACATTCGCTAAAAAGAGCAGTGTGTTTTCTTTTATGATGATAACATCTGGAGATATCGGCTTGTTCCATTTTATTACTATAGAAACAGTGGCTGTATACCTGGGACTGTGCATGTTTCATAATATGAAGGATCTGAAAAGGATGAATGAAAGGAAAACTGAAAACTGTCTTCTACAAAACCCCACAAATAGAGCAACTCCAAGTTATTGAAAGTCTTTATTTATATAGCGCCATTAATGTACATAGCGCTTCACAGTAGTAATACATGTGGTAATCAAATAAATAACAGAGCATGGGAATAAGTGCTTTAGACATAAAAGTACCATTAAGGAACAGTTGTCCCTGCCCCGAGGAGTTTACAGTCTAATTGGTAGGTAGGGAGAACGTACAGAGACAGTAGGAGGGAGTTCAGGTAAGTGCGTCTGCAGGGGGCCAAGCTTTATGTATCATGTGTTCAGAATATCCACAGTGCTATTCATATGCTTCTTTAAGCGAGTGTGTCTTAAGGTGGGTCTTAAAGGTGGATAGAGAGGGTGCTAGTCGGGTACTGAGGGGAAGGGCATTTCAGAGGTGTGGGGCAGTCAGTGAAAAGGGTTTAAGGCGGGAGAGGGCTTTAGATACAAAGGGGGTAGAAAGAAGACATCCTTGAGAAGAACGCAAGAGTCTGGATGGTGCATAACGAGAAATTAGGGCTGAGATGTAAGGAGGGGCAGAAGAGTGTAAAGCTTTAAAAGTGAGGAGAAGAATGGAGTGTGAGATGCGGTATTTGATCGGAAGCCAGGAGAGGGATTTCATGAGGGGAGATGCTGAGACAGAACTAGGAAAGATTAGAGTGATTCTGGCAGCAGCGTTTAGGATAGATTGTAGGGGAGACAGGTGAGAGGCTGGAAGGCCGGACAGCAGGAGGTTACAGTAATCAAGACGGGAGAGAATGAGGGCCTGAGTCAGAGTTTTAGCAGTCGAGCAACAGAGGAAAGGGCGTATCTTTGTTATATTGCGGAGGAAAAAGCGACAGGCGTTAGAAATGTTTTGAATGTGAGGGGAGAATGTGAGAGAGGAGTCGAGTGTGACCCCTAGGCAGCGTGCTTGGGCTACTGGGTGAATGATCGTAGTTCCAACAGTAATGTGGAAGGAGGTAGTAAGGCCAGGTTTGGGAGGAAGTATGAGGAGCTCTGTTTTAGCCATGTTGAGTTTAAGGCGGCGGAGGGCCATCCAGGATGATATAGCAGAGAGACATTCAGAAACGTTGGTTTGTACAGCAGATGTAAGGTCGGGAGTTGAAAAGTATATTTGTGTGTCATCAGCATAGAGGTGATAATTAAACCCAAAAGATGTTATTACTGTAGGTCACCTAGGTACACCCTGTGTACAGAGAAAAGAGAAGTGGTCCCAGGACAGAGCCCTGGGGTACCCCCACAGAGAGATCAATAGAGGAGGAGGAGGAGGAGGTGTTAGCAGAAAAGACACTGAACGTACGATGGGAGAGGTAGGATGAGATCCAGGATAGAGCATTGTTCCGAATACCAAGAGTATGGAGAATGTGAAGGAGAAGAGGGTGGTACACGGTGTCAAATGCTGCAGAGAGGTCAAGTAATATGAGCAGAGTGTAATGACCTCTGTCTTTGGCAGCATGGAGGTCATCAGTTATTTTAGTGAGGGCTGTTTCCGTGGAGTGAGCAGTGCAGAAGCCAGATTGTAGAGGGTCTAGGAGAGAATAGGTGTTGAGAAAATGGAGCAAGCGAGAGAATACAAGACGTAGGTGTGCAGTATATAGATCTGGTTCCTCTCACTTCACTCTGCAGATCATTTTTGTAGAATCCTTCCACCTGTCACACTTAAACAGTAATTCCCCCCAAAATTATTTTTTTAATAGATTACCTGAACACTCAGATCTGATTCCTAGCCTCCTAGTTCCCGATACATTTCTAGTTTTTGGCACAAGGAAAGTACAAATACTTGGGTCATTTAGAAAGTTACACAACACTCTTTTGTTCTGGGCATGCCCCTCCTCGAACTTCAGCCAAAGAACGAGCCCCTATTCCTATTGGCTGGTGGAGAGGAATTTCCATGCTCTGATTGGTCGCTCCTCCTACTTCGATGTTGAACATACAACAGGTATGTAAGGACAAAGCCCCAGTCAGAGCACCAGACGATCCTGTGTCTGGGGCCGGTGATGCAAAGGCAGGCTTTTCAAAGTTGCTCTGTTGCGAATAGCAGAGCAACCAGTTTCATTTTTGGAGCTAAGAAAGCCTGCTTAGTTGAGGCTAAGTCAGACGCGAGGTCCAAGTTTTCATTTTAGAACGTAGAGGTCGCGGCTAGGGTTTTTAGCTGAAAAGAGGACCTGGAAAGCCAGGTGAATTTCCCGATCAGGGTAAGCCTTCCGAAGCAGGGGCCCTGCACCTATTTTAGCCCAGATTTTACCCCCAGCGCCCCAGTAAGTTTGTGTATATTTCCTGTATCTTTGTATTTCACTGTGTGTACGCGGGTTTATCAGAAAATACCTTTATTCCACTACTGTGTTTTGTCTAGTGAATGATCCCGGTATAATTTGTTAAATGTCCTTGTCTCCCGTGACAATGCTTGATTAACAAACACTCCCCATTAAAATGCCCAGAACAAAAGAGTGTTGTGTAACTTTCTAAATGACCCAAGTATTTGTACTTTCCTTGTGCCAAAAACTAGAAATGTATCGGGAACTAGGAGGCTAGGAATCGGATCTGAGTGTTCAGGTAATCTATTAAAAAAATAATTTTGGGGGGGATTACTGTTTAAGTGTGACAGGTGGAAGGATTCTACATAAATGTTCTGCAGAGTGAAGTGAGAGGAACCAGATCTATATACTGCACACCTACGTCTTGTATTCTCTCGCTTGCTCCATTTTCTCAACACCTATTCTCTTCTAGACCCTCTACAATCTGGCTTCTGCACTGCTTACTCCACGGGAACAGCCCTCACTAAAATAACTGATGACCTCCATGCTGCCAAAGACAGAGGTCATTACACTCTGCTCATATTACTTGACCTCTCTGCTGCATTTGACACCGTGGACCACCCTCTTCTACTTCACATTCTCCATACTCTTTGTATTCGGAACAAAGCTCTATCCTGAATCTCATGCTACCTCTCCCATCGTACTTTCAGTGTCTCTTCTGCTAACACCTCCTCCTCCTCCTCCTCTATTGATCTCTCTGTGGGGGTACCCCAGGGCTCTGTCCTGGGACCTCTTCTCTTTTCTCTGTACACATTCTCTCTAGGTGACTTAATAAAATCTTTTGGGTTTAATTATCACCTCTATACTGACGACACACAAATATACTTTTCAACACCCGACCTTACACCTGCTGTACAAACCAAAGTTTCAGAATGTCTCTCTGCTATATCATCCTGGATGGCCCTCCGCCGCCTTAAACTCAACATGGCTAAAACAGAGCTCCTCATACTTCCTCCCAAACCTGACCTTACTACCTCCTTCCACATTACTGCTGGAACTACGATCATTCACCCAGTAGCCCAAGCACGCTGCCTAGGGGTCACACTCGACTTCTCTATCACATTCGCCCTTCACATTCAAAACATTTCTTACACCTGTCGCTTTTTCCTCCGCAATATAACAAAGATACGCCTTTTCCTCTGTTGCTCGACTGCTAAAACTCTGACTCAGGCCCTCATTCTCCCCCGTCTTGATTACTGTAACCTCCTGCTGTCCGGCCTTCCTGCTTCTCACCTGTCTCTCCTATTCAAATCCTAGAAACAAAACAAGGAATCAGAAATATTAAAAAGCAAGCCCCCCCCCCTTGAAATAAACCATAGCAAACACATTTGCACACCAAGCTGCAAAATACAGTTAAAAATGCATCAAAAAAAAGCAAGCAAACATGAGCAATACAAGCTTTTATTTGCTCTGTATTATGTATATCCATAGGGACATACATAAATACAGAGGCAATAAATGGACATAAAAAAAATTCAATCACATTAAAAAAAAAAATCAAAACCTATATAAGCTAAATAAAATACATTTCTTTTTTAAACTTACCATTACTTGTCCCACTCACCGACTCCCGTTGATACTGCTTACTCTCGAACCAATCCACGCACAGGAACCCATAAAATAATAAACCATAAAATAATAAACCATAAAAAAATAAACCATAACAATCCAGGGATCTGTGTCTTCTATTTGTAATCCATTCCATCTGTGGAGTCTTCATCGTTATTCTTTATCCGCTCTTCTTCTGTTCCGCGGCCACGCCCCGGCCTTCTTCTTTGTGGGGAGGTCCTCCCTCCACGCCGTCTGGTTCTAAAATGAGACGACATAGGCTTTTAAAGGCCCATCACATTTTCGTCATATGGTTCCCATGGCCCTGATTGGGCCGTGAAAACCATGTGAAAAAAAAAATTAATAAAAAATTGATGACGTCATTTAAAGGCAATGATGACAGCCAATCAGAATGGCTGTGCTGCAATTGCCTTTAAGACGACATCATCAAAAGAAAGATGGCTGCCCTCACATGGTACAGTACTTCAGTCAATCAGAAGTGGAATGTAAAACCCACTTCTGATTGGCTGAAGTACTGTACCATGTGAGGGTGGCCATCTTTCTTATGATGACGTCGTCTTAAAGGCAATTGCAGCACAGCCATTCTGATTGGCTGACATCATTGCCTTTAAATGACGTCATCAATTTTTTATTAATTTTTTTTTTCACATGGTTTTCACGGCCCAATCAGGGCCGTGGGAATCATATGACGAAAATGTGATGTCATAGGCCTTTAAAAGCCTTTGTCGTCTCATTTTAGAGCCAGGCGGCGTGGAGTGAGGACCTCCCCTCAAAGAAGAAGGCCGGGGCGTGGCCGCGGAACAGAAGAAGAGCGAATAAAGAATAGAGATGAAGACTCCACAGACGGAATGGATTACAAATAGAAGACACAGACCCCTGGATTGTTATGGTTTATTTTTTTATGGTTTATTATTTTATGGGTTCCTGTGCGTGGATTGGTTCAAGAGTAAGCAGTATCAACTGGAGTCGGTGAGTGGGACAAGTAATGGTAAATTTACAAAAGAAATTAATTTTATTTAGCTTTAACAGGTTTTGAATTTTTTTTTTCATGATTGATTTTTTTTTAATGTCCACTTATTGCCTCCGTATTTATGTATGTCACTATGGATATACATAATACTGAGCAAATAAAAGCTTGTATTTCTCAAGTTTGCTTGCTTTTTTTTGATGCATTTTTAACTGTATTTTGCAGCTTGGTGTGCAAATGTGTTTGCTATGGTTTATTTCAAGGGGGGGGGGGCTTGCTTTTTAATAGTGGCTTATTGTTGGTTAGATTTAGTTGATTGATGGTAATTTATTTCTGATTCCTTGTTTTGTTTCTAGGATTTGAATAGAGAATTGTGTACAGTAATTGATTTGGATTGTATTGTAATCGATTTGTGAATGGATAGATTTATGGTAATTTATTTATTTTATTTTATTTAGAGCATTGCTTGGCATACAGTACTGTAGTGTAGTATGTGTCAGAATGTACTAGTACTGTATTGCGGTGGTAGTAAGTACAGTAGAACTGTATTTATTTTATTATGCTACTGTAGTTAATGTGTTTAATAATGGGCCAAATAATCTATTATCCATATCTGGATAATAGTTATTTTGCCCATTAATGTAATGTACTGTACAGTATGTGTGTTTGGTGGTATGGGGGGGGGGAGTGATTTATTTAAATGTACTGTACTGTGTATGTGTAGGCCATGTTTTAGGTTTTTTACACACAGGGTTAGCACCTGTGCCTTAACCCCTTCATTGCCTTAGCTGGCATTGCTAAGGTAATGAAGCAGCTTACATTTTTAATTATAATTTATTGTTTGCTCGAGCAGGGGGTCTCCTGAGCTGAACAAAGTTTATTTCAGCCTTGGAGACCCCCTACTTCCCGAGTTACAGGCCCAGCTATGGGGTGCCCGTATCCCTCTAGTCTTGCGGTCACGTGACCCACAGGATTTTAACATGGTGGGGATACCGGCACCCCATAACTGGGCCTGTAACTCGGGAAGTAGGGGGTCTCCAAGGCTGAAATAAACTTTGTTCAGCTCAGGAGACCCCCTGCTACAAAACTGTAATTTTAGAATTTTAATAAAACCCCCGCGATCGCCTGTGAGAGGCGCGCAGTTAGAGGGACTGCGCGTCTATTTCACACAGGCAGACGCCGGTAGCATTCACACAGCAGGGGTCCCTGCTTTGGGAAACTAATGCGCCGCGGTCAGTTCTCTAAACACAGCGAGCTTTGTCCCCGTTGTGATCATGGTTTCCCGCATTAATTGCCGTGTGAAGTGTTCGAATAATGGCCGCTGCATCAGTAGGTTCTGGGTCTGTTAAGTGGACTTGTGGGACTCTGGGTACACGGTGTTGGGGAAGGTATAAGGTGTGGGGGTAAGGCACTGTTAGATAGTGTGCCTGTGGGTTGTTGTGCCTATGAGTGTCATAGAAGGACACTGTCACTATTATTATTGCTATGTGTATTGTGTTATATTTGATTCTGCATATAGTAAACGGTTATACTTACACTCCTGTGTATGGGGTTACGATATGTGGGTCCTGTGTAGGGAATATTCTACACTCCTAGAATCCTACATAGGTGGAGGCGCTGACCGAAGCAACGTTCCAGAGAAGCACCCCAGGTTCCCATCAGCGGAGGCTCAGGCCTCCTGTGAGCCTGCAGGTATACGCACCACACCTGGTAACATATAGGTTCCCCCTCACATACACTCTATATGCGATTGGGTGGGGGAATACCCGTTACACATAGAAATACAAAAGTTCAGTATACCTGCAGCAATATTGACATAACTCTATGTTTTCAACTGTACAATTGACATGTCTTATATGATTTTTATTATATTATATACCGGAATATTGTATTTTCCTATTAAGTATATGTATTTTCATATTTAACATGTTATATCAGGTTCTTATTAAATTTAAAGTTTTAATTAAATTACCTGTCAAAAACCTGGAACACCTGAGGAAAGGCATGAATAAAATTTGCATAGCCAATTATGGCTTAGCATTGGCGACTTAGAACTTCTAGGTAGATCACATGACATGCCCCAGATAAAGTCTTTCACAGACAAAACCGGTAGGGTGAGGGTCTCTGAACAGAACTCCCTGTCTGTCTGAAGTAAGGACATTTTATTCTCCTGCTTGTGCTGCAAAGCTTTATTCAAGGCTATTGCGACTGTGTAGTTCACTTTCAACCAAGGGAACTTCAGTGATTGTGAACACAGGGGGCAATGCACTAAGCTCCGATAAGTCACTTGTAGACCGCAAAGTGCTCTTTGATCGTGATTTTTGGCTCAACCCGATGCACTAAGCAACGCAAACCGGCACTTTGCGCTCTGAAAATGACTTTTTTCAGGGATTTTTTCTAAGTCCAACTTTGCTCGATCGCAACCCTGTTTGCATGAAATTCTGCCCTTAAGCGGGATGCACTGAGCAACGCAACCTTAGCAAACGCAAAAGTTGCGTTGATTAGAACACGTCAGGTCAGAGTAGACGCAAAGAAATCTGGACTTAGAAAAAATTCTTGCTTTTTATTTTTGCATGCGCAAAACCCATACAGCAGGCTGGCGGGTGTCCCCGGCTGAAACCTGCGGGGGTCCCGACGGAGCCCGGGGGTCACCCGGGTGTCCCCGGCTGAACCTGCGAGGGTCCAGGGGTCTCCGGTTCAACAAGCGGGGGTCCCCGGGGGAGTGCGGGGGTCCCTGCGGGAGTCCGGTGGTCCCCGCGGCTGTCCCGGGTCCCCCCGGCCATCCCGGGGTCCCCGCGGGGGTCCCGGGGTATCGGCGGGCCTGCGGTACCAATGTTGCACCTCCAAAAATAAGAAACAACAATTATAACTAAATACACCCCCCTAACACATACTATACAGTAATGGCCAAAATTACTATTATCCAAATATGGATAATAATGCATTTGGCCATTTTAAATACATATAACATTCAATAAATACAGTCAAAACATATTACACTTACCTTTTACAGGCACCCACAATGAAGGCCGCCTTCATCCTCATCTTCATTCTGCCCATGCCCCTACGGTGCTGAAAAACATGCACAACAATTACAATAGCCAATGTAATGTCCCCTAACATCTTAATCCCCATAGCGGTTATTAACCGCTACAGTCATTAAGGGGTTAACCCACCCTCACCCACCACTCGGGAGGCCTACATACCCTCCCACACTAACCCCCCACCCCGTGAAGCCTAACCACCCTCACCCACTACCCAGCCGGGGGGCCTACCCACATACCCTTGAGGCCAATACCCCCTTCCCCCACCCCCAGTACCCACAATAAAAACAATACACAGCCCCACAATAAACATCATTCTATTTATTAAATACATAACCCACCCCCTGTGCCCCCCCCATAAATACATGCTTTATTCTTTTACATACAGGGTTCATAACCCAGCCCCACGCGAGTCCCCGGCGGGCTGGCGGGTCACCTGACAGACCTAAAGGATACCAGCAACTTGTTTCACACAGGTTCTGGAGGCCTGTTGGTAGGTCTCGCCAAGCGCCATGGCCTCCAGGTGGTCTCCTTGGGTCAACGTGGGCCACAATTGGGTCCCCACGGTAGGCCCGTGGATGTCTGGGAGCCCCGGGTCAGACCCACAGGTGTCTGCAGGGCCTCGGGTGGTTCTCACGGGGGAATGGGGAACTCACGAGTGCTCACTTCGGGTCCGCGGTGCCCCCACGGATGTGGGACCACCGCTTCATCCCCGCACCTATTGGTCCGCGGTGCCCCCACGGATGTGGGACCACCGGTTCTTCCCCGCAGACTATGGATCCATGGTGCACCCACAGATGTGGGACCACCGCTTCATCCCCGCAGGTGTCACCCGTGGAACCACCAGCCTGATACCCGTGAGATACCCGAGGAGACCGCAGGTGGTCTCCAGAGGTCTCACTCAGAACCAAGGAACCAACCCTGAATGTAAAATAAATAAACCGGACCTATACATACATCCCCCCCCCCAACACCTACAGTACAATAATGTGCCAAATAACTATTATCCAGATATGGATAATATATTATTTGCCCATTATGAAACACATAAAACATCCACAAATCAAAACATGAATTTTTAATCTTAAAACCACCACATTGCATATTTAAATAAATCCAGCAGCCATTGCAAATATAAAAAAAAAAAACTGCAGCTACACAAATGTCTATGAAATGTTACACAATTGCATTGAGTGTGTACATGATGCAAATAATCTGTGCATCATATAACACTATGCAAAATATATGTAACAATAAAATACACTATGAACAATGTCCCCTAACCACCAATGCCATCCTGAAAATCAATTAGAAACTAACCAACATCAATACAATTAGCATCAATCAATTAATCCATTTCCTCAAACAATTAAAATACAATACAAATCAATTATACAATTCCCTATTCAATTGCTAAAGCCAAACCATTGCCAAAACAATTCTAATTTAAAGTAACCACCATCATTCTAATCTTACTACCATAAAGAAGCCTTTAGCTAAATACAAATTACATTATTCACAACAATGACAAAATAAAGATGCTAAATACATTATCCATACATGAAAAGAACCTAAACATGAGCCAAACTATCAATTATTGTTCCTGTATGTCTATCCATACAGATAGATAAACATAACATACAGGGGCAATAATAGAGCGTAAAATATAATGCATTTACATACAAAATTCACATACAATACACCCATTCATTGTCCGTGAATGTATTATATACATAGATACATTAACGGGCATTAAATGGGAGTGAAAAAATAAAAGACATGAATGAAAAATCATAAAAAAATATAAAAGTAAAAATAATAAACTTTTCTTTTGTTTACTCACCATAAGATGTCCACTCTCCGAAATCCAAGCGACCCGGAAGCACAAGAACCAATCCACAGGTAAGCCATAAAATAAAAAACCATAACAAATCCACGTCTGTGTCTTCTTTCTTCTTTGGGGTCTTCTGGGGTCTTCTTCCATCTTCTTCCATCTTCTTCCGGCTTCTTCCATCTTCTTACGCCACGCCCTTCTTCTCTTCTTAGGAGGGGAGATGTTCCCTCCTCGGTGACTAGCTTCAAAATGAGGCGACATAGGCTTTTATAGGCCTATGACGTCACATTTTGGTCAATAGTTTCCCACGGTCCTGATTGGGCCGTGAAAAACATGTGATTTGGCCGATGAAAAAAAAAATGATGACGTAATTTAAAGGCAAGGAAAGCACAGTCAGAATGGCTTTGCTTCAATTGCCTTTAAGATGACGTCATTAAAAAAACATGGCCGGTCTCACATGGTACCGTAGCCAATAAGAGCGTGGGAACTCCATCTAATCTCTGATTGGCTCTAGTAGACCATGTGACAGAAGCTTGAGGGAGAACGGATGTGACGTCTTTGAAAGCCTGTCACATGGTACTAGAGCCAATCAGAGTTGGGATGCGGACGCCATCTTTATAGAGCCCATGTCGCGTCTTGGACGCTATAAAGATGTTGGCGGCACTGGCACCCGATGCCCTATACCGGGGCCTGTAACTCGGGAAGCAGGGGGTTTCTAAGGCAGAAATCAATGCGGTTCAGCTCAGGGGACCCCCTGCTCCCGCACACTATTATTTAAAATACATTAATGCTGCTTCATTACCATAGCGGATAGTCGCTACGGTAATGAATTATTGTTTATTGTTATGTATGTTTTAATACTAGTGTAGATGTGCAGGGGGTCTCCTGAGCTGAACCGCATTGGTTTCAGGTCAGAGGACCCCCTACTTCAGGAGATACAGGCCCCTTTATGGGATACCGGCACCCCATAACGGGGCCTGTAACTCCTGAAGTAGGGGGTCCTCGGACCTGAAACCAATGCGGTTCAGCTCGGGAGACCCCCTGCTCATGTACACTATTATTAAAATGTATTTATTTAGTGTTCGATCGCCTTTAACAGTCTTGCATGGAGATAGCAAATTTCCATGCAAATGTTACATGCGGCTTTTTTTTCTATCAGCTAGCGAACTGAAAGCTAGCAGGGGTAAAAAGCAACTCGTACGCTGTGGCTGTTTTGAGCTATTTTGAGCAGGTACGTTAAAAAATGGCCTCAAGGCCTTGGTGCATCGCGTCCCCGGCCTCACTTTTTAACAAACCTGCTTTTTGGCCAAATCAGAAAGCAAAGCCATTGAGCTTAGTGCATAGCCCCCACAGTGTGTAACCTGGGAGGAGTTCCTGACATCCCCAGCCTCTCTGCTGCAGTCACAAAAAGGATTTTATCCTTACATGCCTGTTTATTTCAGCTACATTGTACGTAGCCACTTTTCTTGCGCTTTATTTATATGATAAAACGTACTTCACTATATTGGCATTTTTCTCTTTTATAGATCACTAGCTGAGAGACCCGGCGTTGCCCGGGATGTAAATGCATAATAGGTAGTATTATTTATAAATTGTGGAACAATAGGTGACTGTTTGTTGTAAAGGTTGGATAATAATATTGAAAAGAAAGATGGAAGAAAATGTAATACGATGTTGTATAAAAATGGTTTATTGTAACCACACCACAGTACAATGTATATTTTGGTGGCATACACTGGCGACACACTTTATTCGAGCTCGGCTAGTCCCACGAATTCGGGTATACCCGGGTGTATTGAGGTTTGTGACTGTTTTCTGCCCGAGTGCATTGAGGTATTTTCCAAGCAGGGATGAAAGCATTTTATTCCCGCTGGCTGCAATACTGCACAGTATATATATATATACTGCATTACAATTCATGAATTTATGCCATCTGGTAGACACGCGAAGCATTGCAGCCTATTAAATCCTAATCATTATCATTTAACAGATCAGCCGCCCGTCAGCCAGGCATGAACCCAGGCTGGGAAGGCAAACGCAACGGGGCTTGTCAGAGGTGAGGAGCGGCGCATTCCAGGTATCTGCCAGGTACATACTGGGTATTTGCTCGAATAAAGTGTGTCGGTGCAGTAAGTGATGTAAAAATCTGAGTGGTGTGTCCTGCTAGGGTGTGAGGCGGCGGGTGGCGCGTGGGTTGTGAGTGCTGTGTGCGAGTGGGGGTCCTGCTAGGGTGTGAGGCGGCGGGTGGTGCGTGGGTTGTGAGTGCTGTCTGTGAGTGGGGGTCCTGCAAGGGTGTGAGGCGGCGGCTGGCGCGTGGGTTGTGAGTGCTGTCTGTGAGTGGGGGTCCTGCTAGGGTGTGAGGCGGTGGGTCAGTGATGTTGGTGCGTAGGGGCGGGAGGCAGCAGGTGTGTGTGGCGGCAGGTATGTGTCGAGTGTGGCGGGTGTCTGTTGAGTGCGTGCAGCGGCTGTGAGGCGGTGGGTGAAAGGCAGAGGCGGCCGGAGTAAGGGCGGGTGAAAGGCAGAGGCGGGGGTGGGGAGGCGGTAAGGCGGGCATGAAGGCGAAGGGCGGCGGGAAGGGGAGGAGGGGGGCAAGGGGTGGAGGAGGGGGGCAAGGGGTGGAGGAGGGGGGCAAGGGGTGGAGGAGGGGGGCAAGGGGTGGAGGAGGGGGGCAAGGGGTGGAGGAGGGGGGAAGGGGGGGAGGGGTGAGGTGGTGGGAAGGGGGAGGAGGTGGGAAGGGGGAGGCGGAGGGAAGGTGGGGGGTGGGAGGCGGGGGGTGGGAGGCGGTGGGATGGCGGGGGGTGGGAGGCGGTGGGAAGGGGGGTGGGAGGCGGTGGGAAGGGGGGGGGAGGCGGTGGGAAGGGGGGGAGGGAGGCGGTGGGAAGGGGGGGGAGGCGGTGGGAAGGGGGGGGGAGGCGGTTGGAAGGGGGGGGGGAGGCGGTGGGAAGGGGGGGGGAGGCGGTGGGAGGTGGTGGGAAGGGGGGGGAGGCGGTGGGGGGAGGCGGTGGGAAGGGGTGGGGGGAGGCGGTGGGAAGGGGGGCTGGGAGGCGGTGGGAAGGGGGGGGAGGCGGTGGGAAGGGGGGGAAGGGGGGGAGGCGGTGGGAAGGGGGGGGAGGTGGTGGGAAGGTGGAGGGAAGGGGGGGGGAGGCGGTGGGAAGGGGGGGGAGGCAGTGGGAAGGGGGGGAGGCAGTGGGAAGGGGGGGGGGAGGCGGTGGGAAGGGGGGGGTGGAGGGGAGGTGAAGGGGGGGGGGTGGAGGGGAGGTGAAGGTGGGGGGGTGGAGGGGAGGTGAAGGGGGGGTGGAGGGGAGGTGAAGGGGGGGAGTGGAAGGGAGGTGAAGGGGGGGGGGGTGGAGGGGAGGTGAAAGGGGGGTGGAGGGGAGGTGAAGGGGGGGTGGTGAAGGGGGGGGTGGAGGGGAGGTGAAGGGGGGGTGGTAAATGGGGAGGTGAAGGGGGGTGGAAGGGAGAAGTGGAGTGAGGGGAGGTGAAAGGGGGTGAGGGGAGGTGATGGGGGGTGAGGGGAGGTGAAGGCCGCTCACTCACCCGTCCGGCAGGTCCCACGTGGATGTGAGGCGGGAGGCAGCGTGTTGTGGCCGCTCTCCCGCTGTGTCCCGGGCGCTCGCTCACTCCCCCGCTGACTGTAGCGGTGCCGGGGGGGGGGGTTTCGGGGAGACACTGACACGGGAGGGGGGGGGGTGGAGGGGAGGTGAAGGCCGCTCACTCACCCATCCGGCAGGTCCCACGTGGATGTGAGGCGGGAGGCAGCGTGTTGTGGCCGCTCTCCCGCTGTGTCCCGGGCGCTCGCTCGCTCCCCCGCTGACTGTAGCGGCGCTGGGGGGGGGGGTATCGGGGAGACACTGACACGGGAGGGGGGGTGGAGGGGAGGTGAAGGCCGCTCACTCACCCATCCGGCAGGTCCCACGTGGATCTGAGGCGGGAGGCAGCGTGTTGTGGCCGCTCCCCCGCTGTGTCCCGGGCGCCGCCATCTTGGGCACTCGGCGCCGCGAGGCAGCCTGCCTGGCCACTGGCTGTTCCCCCGCCGGGGAGGGGTGAGTTGTAGCGCCGGGGAGGGGGGGGCATGTATATGTGTGGGGGGGAGAGGTGGGAGATATAGAAGGGGGGTCTCGCACGGCCGCTGACACTGGGTGGGGGGGGGGGCGCTGAAGGGGTAATAATAGTGTGTGTGTCCCGCTGACTGTAGCGGCGCCGGGGGAGAGGGGGGGGTCGGGGTGAAAGCGCGGGAGACACGGGGAGAGGAGGAGGTGCGCGCGGGTGCTGCTAACACTGTGAGCCCCGCTAATGTATGTAACAGTGTGTGTGTGTGTGTGTGTGTCACTGTGTGTGTGTGTCACTGTGTGTGTGTCTGTCACTGTGTGTGTGTTTCCCTGTGTCCCTGTGTGTGTGTGTGTGTGTGTGTGTGTGTGTGTGTGTGTGTGTGTGTGTGTGTGTGTGTGTGTGTGTGTGTCCCTGTGTGTGTGTGTGTGTGTGTCCCTGTGTGTGTGTGTGTGTCCCTGTGTGTGTGTCCCCCCCTGTGTGTGTGTGTCCCTGTGTTCCCTGTGTGTGTGTGTATCAATGTGTGTGTGTGTGTGTGTGTGTGTCTGTGTGTGTGTGTCCCCCCCTGTGTGTGTGTGTGTGTGTGTGTCTGTGTGTGTGTGTGTCCCCCTGTGTGTGTGTGTGTGTCCCTGTGTGTCCTTTGGCCCGTCACTCCGCCTCAGGCCAATGAGAGGTGTGCGGGGGCGGGCGGGCCAAGGGACCAATGAGATTTCCCCTAGGGGCACCGGACATCCAGGCAGGCAGGCAAACATACAGTGCTTTCACTAATATAGTATAAGATATCTCGTCCTAGATTCACATAACAATATTCTACGTATTTATCCCACAGGTGTTAGACATTTAACCTCCTGTTGTCTCTGATTTGCGCCTTTTGTATTTTGTCATTATATATAGTACTGAGGTGCTCTGGGCACCTAACCACCCAGTGTCCACAGAGTCAAACCCACCCAAGTTGTGTGTGGTAGCGCTATCCCCAGTGTGTGTGTGACCGTTGGTGCACTTAGATGGTGACACCTTCCCGGACACTCCAGTACCTGGGTACCGCAGAGCAAAACACAGGATCCGTCTGGTCCACCGACGTGCATTGGTCCAGTCTGTCCAACGAAGGTGTCCGCCTCTGCGTAGGGTGAACTCTGGTCCCAGACTACAGGCCGCAAGTCACCGCGTGGCGTCTGTCACTGTGTCCCTGACACTATGCAGTACTGGGGAAACGTCCCTACCTATGGGCCTTTCCTGCAGCACACACAATCTACAGGGAGTCGGGGCCTAGCTTGGACCTGGGTGGAACTCTGGCCTAGACCAGTGGAGCACTGCTCCATGGACACTACCTTCTTCCTCTCTGTCCTGCTCCCGACTGGCGAGGTGTTCCTAGCATGCCAAATGTATCTCTTAGGTTACCAGTGCTTCTGGCAGCCCTATTGGCTGATCGCACCCATGTGGTAGCAGCCTCTGTGGCTTCTGGGACTTGTAGTCCCTTGCAGAACCTTACGCTTCACATGGCCACCACTCGCGGCTGCACTGCGCATGCGCAAGTTACCCAATGTGCATGCGCAACATTCAAGATGGTGGCGTGCTTACCGACATCCTGACGCAGAGCTTCGGAGATCGGATCGCCTCCCCCCCTAGACCGCCGCAACTCCACCTGGCAGCTCCCCACATGTGCCCGCATTCCTGGCAACTGCTTGCCTCAGCAAAGCAGTGTAGCCTTCCATCTTTTCCGCACGGAAGGTAAGGGCGCCAGAGGGGGGCCTGGCTATTTTCTCCCCCTGGTGAAGAAACCAACAACCCCGCTTGGGAACAACATAACAATACCACACACAAAAGTTAGATCATGGAAAATGCATAAAGAAATATACAGAAATATACAACTTATCTGATGCAGACTGTATCAGCCTTTTCGTAGGTGGACGTCCACTTGTCTCCGAAAGGTAGCCACGTGGATGTGGCCTTCTGCCGATGTGCCTGTGGGTAGATCTTGAAGAGATTGTTAAGGACCTTAGCTTTGCTGGAATAGCCTTCCATGAAGTGGCGGTAGTATCTGCAGAATCCCAGAAAGGACCTCAGTTCCATTACATTGTCTGGTCTGGGCCAATTCACCACGGCTTCGACTTTGGTGTGACCCACGTAGTTGATGGATGTGCGGCAGAACCGGCATTTGTCCAGTGACAACTTCAAGCCTTCATACCCAGTCTGTCTAGTACCTTCAGCAGACACTCCTGTGCTCTTCTAGAGTCTTACCGGACACTGTGATATCGTCGAGGTGTACTAGGCATTCCCGTGGATTCATATCTCCAATGGTCTTCTCCATCAACCTTTGAAATGTCTCCGGGCAACACAAATGTCTTGAGGCATGTGGGTGAACTGGTAGAACCAAAGGGGACAGACAAACACCGTCTTCTCCTGGTCTTCGGATCTCATAGGTACCTGGTAGTACCCAGATCTTAAATTCAGCACGCTGAACCACTGGCTTCCTGACAGCACGTTGAGGATCTCTTCTATTTTCGGCAGAGTGTACTGATGCAGCCACCAGTATTAGAACACTTACCTGAGAAATTCCTGGGAGATTCTGGGGCAGTCTCACAGTAAATGCCTCAACATTTCTTTAAAATTCTTAATGGCCCATCGGATTAACACAGCAGGAGGTCCCTGTAGTCCCATTCAGTTTGCAGGGATCACCTGCTGTGTTAATCCTATGGGCCATTAAGAATGTCACAGAAATATTGAGGCAATGCTGAGGCATTTACTGTGAGACTGCCCCAGAATCTACACAGGCAGACTTCTAATACTCGTTGCTGCATCTGTACTGGTCTGGGACTGTATGACTGTTCAGGGTTCGGTAGTCTACTCATAGGTGTGCTTCTGGCAGCCTTATTGGCTGACGCGCCCATGTGGTAGTAGCCCCTGTAGCTGCTAGGACTTGCAGTCTCTTGCGGAACCTTATGCTTAACATGGCTACCACATGCGGCCGCACTGCGCATGCGCAAGTTACCCAATGCACATGCGCAACATTCAATATGGTGGTGCCATTACTGTGTGCCGCCGCGGAGCTTCGCGACCAGATCGCCTCCCCCCCATTGACCGCCACAACTCCACCTGGCAGCTCCCCACATGCGCCCGCAGTCCTAGCAAATGCGTGCCTCGGCAGAGCAGCGTAGCCTTCCACCTTTCCCGCACCTGCACGGAAGGTAAGGGGGCCAGAGGGGGACCTGGGTACATACATATAAAACCCTAAATACGTATTAAAAAATTACAAAAACAAATACATATATAATACAGACTTCCCTCAGGGCTAGTCTCAGGTGCCAGCCCAGTGGCTGCCAGGGGCCCGGCGGCCGGAAAAAGCAGTTGGGCCTGACCTCTTGTTGCCGGCTCATTGGGCCTCGGCTCTTCCAAGCTGCAAGCCTTTCCTTCACTCTGTCCCACGCCGAGCTTCTGGCGCACGCTGACCCTCTCTAATGTGAGAACGCGCCAGAAGTCAGCTGGAGTGAGCGTCATGAGAGGGCATGACAGGGAGGCCAGGTGATGCGCTGACGTCAGAAGCGTGGGAAAGTCAGTGTGGAGGGAGGCCCACAGCTGGCAAAATCCCGGGCTCGGCGGCAACGACAGTTTGGGCCCAACTGCTTTATCCAGCCGCCGTGCCCCCCACAGCCACCGGGCCGGGACACTTGTCTCGACTGTACCCCCATGTCGGCGGCCCTGGCTCTCTGTCCTAAGACCTAAATTAAGCAATTGAAATTATAAGTATCTTATAGTAAGAGTGGGCACTTTCACTGGTGTTTGGTTTTGATTTTGGTTCCAAAAAGGTTTGTTTTTGGTTTTGCTGGAACTCAATCAAATTTGGTTTTGTTTTGAGGGAAAAAAACTCAAAATAATTATGATTTCTTTTTCTTTTTTAAATTAGAACTTCTGTGTTTTGTGTTTACAAACCCAAAAGTTTATTAAAGAGAAAACAAAATAAAAACTAATCCTAAAAAGCAAATTTCTCAAATTCCAGCTCTTATTTTGCTAAAATTCGTTAATTGAAATCACCGCCAAATTTGCAAAGTTTGGATTTATTCTATTTTGGGAAGTTTTTTTACTTCTAATGTAATCTCTCTATTAACCAAATGTTGTTGTTGTTGTTGTTTTATTAATAAGCTGCAAAACTGAAGAGACAAAAAGTGCTGGATAATATTTTGAATTGCACAGAGATTAAGTTTTTATATACGTCCCTTTAAGCTTCACCTTTCATTTTCCATATGGTAATGTATTACTGTAGTAATAAAACAGTGAGATACATTTTTTACTTTGATTACTACAAGCTACCAATCCTCATTGCGGCATAGCACATGTTTAAACTGAACTATATATTCCAGACAAATGGCTGGATGAAGTATTATATAAACATGCTGCATTTTATACTATGTTGTTTCACTGGGATGATTTATGGTCATTTCGTCTTGCGGTTCTCAGACATGGACATAAAAGACATTGGGCTCAGTGCTGTTTACCCAAGCTAAATCCTCTGTTTGTCCTGCATAAGCGGCCTTGATTCTTTAATTTATTATAGAATTGAGCTACAGATGTAATCCTTAGAGAATAGTGAAATGTAATACTTTAACTGACAAGCATAAGGCATTTGTGGACATGTTTGTGAAACGTCACCAAATCTTACAAATCTCATGCTGCATAATTTGTTTCCCTTAGAAAGACTCTGCAGAATGTTGTAAAAGAGGGCTGAGCAATTTCTAGTGCCTTTGCCTGCCTTTTTCACCAAGTCCCAGTTGGACAGATACATACAGTACATATTTAACAATGGCTTGTCATGTATGTACCACAGAAGCAAATGGAGTTATGATTATCACATGTTCTGTGCTTTTCTTTCCTAGCAGAGCAAGCCAATCTGATTCAGGCAATTTATTTATTATTTATTTATTTTATTTATTTATTTATAAAAATGTTTTACCAGGAATACAGTAATACATTTGCAATGGACGTTCAAAAAAATCATAATACTTTATTAGAATGCCTTTTAACAATGGTATTTTTGTGATTCTTTTTCCCAAAAATTCCATAAGCCTTAGTATGGCCCAAAATACAATTTGACATCTTACAGAAAATGACAAAAAAATCACCTAGAAATCCAGAAATAAAGGCCCATCACCATGGGCGTCCGCAGAATTTTTTTTAGGGGGGGGGGCATAATTTTAACTCATTGGTAGTGCTACCATTGAGAGCCACCTCATTCCCGAGTGCTACCAATGACAGTGCGCTGCGCACTTCCTCCTGCGTAGCAGCATAGGCTAGCCTACCACTAGCTGCCTGCCGCGGCGCCAGGGGGACCCAGGGCAGCCAACAGAAATCATGGGGCCCAGGACAAATGAAAGGAGCAGCCCCCCCCCCCCGAAACCATAGGGCACCTACCACGAAAAAATATTTTTTAGTGTGCAACTGTTACTTAACTGTTTTCTTATTGTGATACAGAAAAAAACATTACAATGCAACCTATATCTTTTAAAATTTTCAACAAAAGACAGGTGACTGCCTGCCTGGGTGGGTGAGTGACAGGGTGGGTGGTGGATGAGTGACAGGGTGGGTGACACTTTAGTGATTTGGTGGGTTAGTGACAGGGTGGGTTTAGTGGGTGGGTTGGTGGGTTAGTGGGTGGGTATTAGTTAGTAGGTTTTAGTGGGTGGGTGGGTTAGTGACAGTGATTGTGGTGGGTGACAGTGACTGGGTGGGTGACTTACCTTGACCGGGTGGGTACTGCTTCCTGCTTCCTTGCTGTCAGACGCTTCCCCCCCCTGCCCCCGATATCTCCGTGGCAGCTGCCCGGGGCGGGAGATGGGCTCAAGAGAGGAAGGCGCAGGAGGTGGGCGGCAGGGAGGGGGGGGGGGGCGAGACTGGCGGTGGGCAGCTGCATCCCTCGCGGATGCTGCTGGGTTGGCGTCTGGAGGTGGGTGGCTAGGGGGGGGGGCGAGACTTGCAGGCGACTGCAGCATCTCCCGCAGCAGCTGCTTGGTTGGCCCGCAGAGGTGGGCTGGGGGGACAGGGACGCCAGACTGGCAGGAGGCTCCAGCATCCCCTGCGGCTACTGCCTTGGACAGGAGGCACGCGCGGGGGAACCTGGGTTGGCGCACGCGCGCGGTGGATGCTGGGTTGGGTCCCCACCCGGTCCCCACCCTCCGTCCCACTTTGGGAGGGGGAGCAGGCCCACAGGCAGCAGGCCGGACACCCTGCTTGTCCTTCGGGATCTCGGGGACTGCGAGTGATCCAGGGGGGGCAAGCGCCCCCCCTTGCCCCCTCCTGCGGACACCCATGCCCATCACATTCATTAGGACAGTTATTCTCCTTTTACAATTCTTGACAAAAATTATGAATACAATCACAAAGTAGACTGGCATCGATTCACAAAACTCTCCTCCCCACTTAGTGCCTCATCATATTCTGCATTTGTTGCGGCTTCCTATTGGCCTGTGTCATTCAGGGATTTAAAGCTGCAGACCAAGCAATATCCTACATGTGTGGGTTTTTTAAATAAATCAGTTCTGTGCTATGAACAAATACTTGTAGCATTTAAAAAAAAAAAGGGTGTGTGTGCAGAGCACACGTGTACGAAGAGAAACTCCTTTGTATTTTGTCACACTCTAAAGTCTTTCATTCATGCAAAATGATAAAAATCAAAATATAATTTGTGACAAAATTCAAAGCAATGTCACTTAGAACGTGCGTGCGTGTATATACCATACACATATTAAGTTATGGTGGGTGAAAAAGGCGACAAGAAACCTCCACCGTATAACATACTGTATTGCAAATACAGAGATCACTTGTGAGCACATTCACATGTCTTAGACAGGTCTGCAAGTCTGCCTTTCACCATTATCAGGTGAACACAAGTGATTTAGAAAGGCACTTTAAACACAAAATACAAGTGATCAATATGTGATTGTGGTCAAGGAATAATTAATTAGTGTAAGGTGAATTTAAACCAAAATCTCAACCTCCAGAGGGAATAGTGCAGATTCCCTATAACAAGTAGATGCATCCAGGGATAGGAGGGAGTACATGTCTGAGAAAAAGAAAAGAAAAGTATCTAGTGCACTAGAGCCATAACCATACAGAATAAAAGGATAGATCTTGGCTCTTATGAAGAACCTACTTACAAGAAGTAGGATATAATACAGCGATAGCAGAAGACCGTCTGACAGCTTTGTCCAGCAGGTACTGTAAATGGATCGTAGTATGTCTCAGGGAGAAAAGACAACAGAGAGGACTCCTAGTGCAGACCAATAAGCAATTTATGAACAAATAAAAACAGCAGCAAATGTACTCACATGGTGTACATTCAATAAAGGTACATCAATTTGTGTGGTGAGCTGAGAGGTGATCTGACGCCGAAGAGGGTAAGTTGTGGTCATTTGTTCCGTGCTTCACCCACTGGTGCCTCACTTCGGATGGCGTTCTACGTCACATCCGCCGGTGTCTCAGCTACTTCCGGATACTCGGGGAGAAGGGCGGGTATGCAGCAACGGGTCCTCTCGGCTCAGAATCAGCAGCTCTCACAGGCTTAGCTCTACGCATTTCGCTGATCTCAGTCAGCTTCGTCCGGAGCATAATGAGACCCCTAATGGGTATTACATATATACTATTGCCAATTAGTAAATAATTAATTCATAGGTTCTCTCAAAGGAGTACATAATGCTGTGACAAAAAAAAAACAATTTAAAACTGCAGCCCAAGTCCAAGTGGCCCATTATAAGTGGCAGGACTACTGGCAACTGAAGTTTAAAAGGAAGTTCAACAGAAGTGAGGAAGTGGACACCCCCATCTGGCCCTGATTCCAGCATTTGAACTACGCTGGAAAGGAGGAGATCATCAATACCAGACTGCATCATTACTGCTGTGATGCTGCCTTTACCATTTATATTTGCTTTGACTTCACTTCTCAAATTATGCACTTCTTTTTACTAGCCTCATTATGGGCTCTATGCTGTGAGCGCTGAAAAAGTGCAATCGCCAAGGGTTGCCGATAGGCCTTATTTTGGCGATTTGCCCTCGCAGTATTCAGTAAGGGCCGAATCCATGCCGATCCCTGCCGAATCACTGCGAAAGCAAAACTGCCAATGAGCCTCTGCCGAAACAGCCTGGCTCCCGATAACCTGCCGATTGGCCTTTTCTGCCGATAGGTGTTTGCAGCAGAGAGAGACCAGCCGCTCTCTCAGCGCAAACATCGGCAAAATATAAATTATTTATAAACAACTTTGACTCCTAGTGTACATGTGCAGGGGGTCTCCAGAGCTGAACCGCATTGGTTTAAGGTCCGGGGACCCCCTGCTTCCCCAGATAATGGCCCCTTTATGAGGTGCCGGTATGCCTCTGCATTTAAAGGTCCCGATCACGTGACCGCGGAATGTAAACAAAGCAGAGGGATAGAGAAGAAAATAATGCACAAAAGCGCACAAGGGAAGGAATTAGTATTAATTTATTAAAACAAACACATAAACAGCTGAGGGGATCCAACCCCTCCTCAGCTCAATGGATTAGTTGCCCAGAAATATAAACCATATATATGGTCTCTAAACATAGAAAAATCTAACACAGTAAACCATACACAACATAAGAAAAAAACACACAATCAATGTAAAAATAGACAGAGAGAGTATTAACAGCCCAAGGGAGTTAAGGTTAAAACCGCCATAGAGAGCTATAATACTGCTGACAGGGGGAAACGAACACTCACACTAAGGCAGAGAAGGGGGACCTCTGATGACCGTACAGGATCCGGATCACGGCATCAAGGAAGATGGAAACAACCGCCTCTGGAGCCTCAGGCAAGCTCCGTTTCAGCCTCTCAGCAAACACGCGCAGGATGACCTGTCGTGACCTCTACGCGTTTCGCACCACGTGCTTCGTCAGGAGCAGAGGGATACCGGCACCCCATAAAGTGGCCTGTATCTCGGGAAGCAGGGGGTCCCTGGACCTAAAACCAAAGCGGTTCAGCTCCGGAGACCCTCTGCACATCTACACTATGAGTAAAACACACATATCAATAAACACTCGTTCCTTACCTTTGCGGCTATGTGCTACGGTAACGAAGCAGCATGAATGTATTTTTAATAATAGTGTACTGTGAGCAGGGGGTCCCCTGAGCTGAACCGCGTTGCTTTGTGGACCAGGGACCCCTGATTCCCAAGTTACAGGCCCCGGTATGTGTCATTGGGTGGCAGTGTCGCTGCCATCTTTATAGCATCCCATTTGCGCCGTGTCCGCTATAAATATGGCGGCGACACTGTAACCGATGCCCCAAACCGGGGCCTGTAACTCGGGAAGCAGGGTGTCTCTGAGCCACAAATCAATTTGGTTCAGCTCAGGGGACCCCCTGCTTCCGCACAATATTATTAAAATACATAAATGCTGCTTCAATACCATAGCGTATAGCCGCTAAGGCAATGAAGGGGTTAAGGCAGAATAGCATGTTTATTGGGGACATTTGCCCCCAATAAACATTGCAAGAAACAACATACACCCCCTGTGTATTTAAAATACATAAACACCAATAAATACATTAAAATACATATTGCACTCACCCATTTCCGGCTGCCACGATGAAGGCCATCCTCATCTTCATCCGGCACATGAACCTCCGCTGCTGCTAAACAGACACAAGAATGAAAACATCCAATGTAATGTACCCTAACCCCTTAATCACCATAGCGGTTATTAACCGCTACAGTCAATAAGGGGTTAACCCACCCTCACCCACTACTCGGGAGGCCTACATACCCTCCCACACTAACCCCACCCCGTGAGGCCTAACCACCCTCACCCACTACCCACAAGGAGGCCTACCCACATACCTTTGGGGCCAATACACCCCCCCCCACCCCCAGTACCCACAATAAAAACAATACACAGCCCAGCAATAAGCATCATTCTATTTATTAAATACATTATCCACCCCCTGTGCCCCACCCATAAATACATGATTTATCCTTTTACATACACGGTTCATACCCCAGCCCCAAGCGAGTCCCCGGCAGGCTGGCGGGGCACCTGACAGACCTACAGGGTACCAGCAGCTCATTTCAAACAGGTTCTGGAGGCCTGTTGGTGGGTCCCACCAAGCGCCATGGCCCCCAGGTGGTCTCCTTTGGGTAACCGTGGGCCACAATTGGGTCCCCACGGTAGGCCCGCAGATGTCTGGGAGCCCTGGGTCAGACCCACAGGTGTCTGCGGGGCCTTGGGTGGTTCCCATGGGGGTCTGGGGAACTCACGAGTGCTCATTTTGGGACCACGGTACCCCCACGGATGTGGGACCACCGCTTCATCCCCGCACCTATGGGTTCGCAGTGCCCCTACGGATGTGGGACCACCGCTTCATCCCCTCAGACTACGGGTCCCCGCAGGTGTCACCCGTGGAACCACCAGCCTGATACCGTGAGATACCCAAGGAGACCGCAGGTGGTCTCCAGAGGTCTCATGCAGAACCAAGGAACCAACCCTGAATGTAAAAAAAATAAACCTGGCGTATACATTCAATAAATACCCCCCCACCCCAAACACCTACAGTACACTAATGTGCAAAATAACTATTATCCAGATAGGGATAATAGATTATTTGCCCAATATTAAACACATTAACTAGCATATTCAAATAAATAAAGTACTTCTGACCTCATCAATAAGAAGCCCCGTCGCCAGCAACATCCTTGTCTTTCATTGCCCACAAAATACATAGCCAATACAAAGCCAATACATTGCAATTACATTCAGATATCAATTAACCCGTTAAACACCGTATCGGATAATAACCGCAAAGGTAATTAAGGGGTTAAGCCACACTGGCCCGATACCCACCCTTCACCCATTCATTTGTACAGTGGCTTCATCATGCAACTATATATATATATATATACATACACACACATGATGAACCAATATACAAATAAATGTAGAAGGGTTATCAAAAACATGCTGTACTACAAATACCACTTCTCCATTCAGACACACTACAATAAAATAAATTTCCTTTAATAATCCAATCTGATCTTCCAATCAAAATCCTCAAATGCCAATCAAAAACCTCAAATGACAATCAAAACATTGCATTTATATTGCATATATGATGCATACAATCTATACACCATATACATTCTGCAAATGAATGTTAACAATAACATATTCAAAACAAAATACCAATACCTCCAAACAAGTATAAGATTTAAACCAATCCAGTAAACATAAATCAATTAACATTCATTAATTACATCCCTAAACAATTTACATTCCATCCCTAACAATTAAACAATTAACTAATTCAAGCGTTGAACAGAACAATTTATCCAGTGAACAATTATAAGTACCAACAAGAATACAATATACAAAAGCACGCCTCACCCTGACCTAAAGTACACCATACAATAGCAACAATTACATGTATCTAATTTTAAAATACATTATACACACATGTATGCATAGCAGCATAGCCAAATTAATTTAAAACACAGCAAATCAAGCTTTTAAAACAACATAATTTCTTACCCTGTATGTATATATCGATCTAGACATACATACATACATACAGTGGCAAGAAATGATATACCAAAAATAAAGAAATACACATGTTTAAAAAGCTTTTAAAAAATTAACAAGTTAAATAAAATACATTTCTTTAGTTCACTTACCATTACTTGACCCACTCACCGACTCCCGTTGAACAGCTTACTCTCGAACCAATCCACGCACAGGAACCCATAAAATAAAAAAACATAAAATAATAAACATTCAAATAAAAATCCAACACAATCCACGGGTCTTCTATTTGTAATTCATCTTCATCTGTATTCTTCTTTCTTCTATCTTCGGCTCTCTTCCGGGGTCTTCTTGTTTTCTACGGCCACGCCCTGGCCTTCTTCTTCTGTAGGAGGTCCTTCCTCCTCGGCGTCTTGCTTCAAAATGAGACAACATAGGCTTTTAAAGGCCTATAACGTCACATTTTTGTCATGGTTCCAATGGCCTTGATTGGGCCGTGAAAACCATGTGTTTTGGCCGAGAAAAAAAAAATGATGACGTCACTTAAAGGCAATGAAAGCACAGCCAATCAGAATGGCTTTGCTTCAATTGCCTCTAAGATGACGTCATTAAAAGAAACATGGCCGTCCTCACATGGTACGGTAGCCAATCAGAGCGTGGGAACTCCATCCCAACTCTGATTGGCTCTAGTATACCATGTGACAGAGGCTTGTGGGAGAACGGATGTGACATCATTGAAAGCCTGTCACATGGTACTAGAGCCAATCAGTATCATTGATGTGCATATATGTGTATGTTAGGGGTTATAGGGGTTGTTGGGGTTATATATATATATATATATATAGTGAATAAATGAGAACAAGGCACTCCGTCAGGTGTATAAAGGTGGGTGTAAATCCTATATAAATCAAATAAGCAATACGATACCGTTTGAGCGAATATCAGAGGCAGCACTCCACACGGTTGTCAAAAAAGTTTTGTATTTTACTGTCACAGTAAAATACAAAACTTTTTTGACAACCTTGTGGAGTGCTGCCTCTGATATTCGCTCAAACGGTATCGTATTGCTTATATATATATATATTTATTTATTTATATTCATTTATTTATTTATTTATTTAGATTTTTTAATTATTTATTTAGTGTGGGGCTGCTGTGTGTGATTATTTTTTATTGTGGGTAGCGGGTGTAGGTGAAAGGGGTATTAGCCACAACGGTGGTTGTTTAGGGCTTGCGGGTGGGTAGCTGGAGGCCTTAACCCCTTCATGACCGTAGCGGTTTTAACTGCTCCGGTCGTGAAGGGGTTAAGTGCACCCGCAACCCCCCGCAAGCCCTAAACAAACAACAAGGGCCAAATACCCCCTTCACCCACCCCCGCTACCCACAATAAAGCTGGCACGGTGGGTTAACCCCTTCATTGCCTTAGCGGTTAGCCGCTAAGGTAATGAAGTGGGCTGTACATGCATTTTTCCTGCCTCGGATGCATGCCGGGGGGCTCCGGTGCTGGTATCAGCTCCGGAGACCCCCGGCATCAGTCACAGAGAGGAAAAAAGCCTGATTTTTTCTAAGTGTCGCCCTTGCCGATGCTTCTCCTCTACCAACTTGCCAACTTTAGTTGGCGGGCTGGATTGCCGAAAAACTCTCCATTCTGGAGTGCCGATCAGCAGCGAAAAGCTGATCGAGGCTACTTGAATTCAGCAGAGTTCAAAAAGTGCCGATAAGTGGCTTATCGGCAGCCGGCTGCCGATAAGTTTTTATCGGCAACAAAAATTGATGATTTTTCCCACTTATCGGCGCTTACTGAATCGGGAGGGCAAATTTGGCGAAAAAATGGCGATAAACGGCTTATCGGCGCTTACTGCATGAGGCCCTTTGTCTCTAACTCTATTCATATATCTCCATCTCTCCTTCCTTCACCACTTCTCTGTTCACATGAACTCCTTTCTTACCTGCATCCTCTGACACCACACAGCTATATCCCCTGCACTAAAAAACACCCCTACAAATCATCCTCACACATCCTCTTTCTATCCATGCTTCTCCTCCTTGCTTCTGGGGATATCTCTCCCAATCCTGGACCCTGCCTTATTCCTACATGCGCTCGTCCTCGCCTGCCAATTGCAACCTCTACTCCTTCTGGTGTCAACCCCTCCAACGTCATACCCATCCCCTGAAACCCTCCCTCCTCTCTCCCTTTCTCCTGTGCCCTTTGGAATGCTCGCTCCCTTTCTAACAAGTTCCTCTCTGTACATTACTTTTTTCTCTCTCACTATTTGCTATAACTGAGACCTGGCTCACTTAATCTGACTCTGCTCTGGAAGCTGACCTCTCCTATGGTGGCCTTTCCTTCTCCCACACTCCGCGCCCTGAATATAGGGGTAGAGGCGTGGGGCTCCTGCTCTCCTCTCTCTGCTGTTACCGAACCCTTCCTATTCCTTTATCTCTTGCTTTTCCCTCCTTTGAGGCTTACACTGTCCAGATCTTCTCTCCTATCCCTGTCCATGTGGCGGTCATCTATCGCCCACCTACCTCTACTCATCCCCCTTCTGCCTTTCTCTCTCACGTTGAATCCTGGCTCTCTTTCTTTCTCTCCTCAGACTCCCCTGTTTTTCTCCTTGGGGACTTCAATTGCCATATTGATGACCCCTCTCTCCCTTGGGCTTCCCGCTTTCTTTCTCTAACCTCTTCTTTTGGCCTTCAACAGTGGACTGCAGCCAGCACCCACAAGGATGGCCACAACTTAGACCTGGTTTTCACTAAAAACTTCTCTCTCTCTGATTTCTCCATTTCCCCTTTTCCTCTCTCTGACCATCACCTCATCTCATTCTCTCTATCTCACTTCTCCCCTTCTCCACCTCCATCTACCTCCCGGTTCTGCAGAAACCTGCACTCTATTCACTTACCTGACTTTGAGTCCACTTTACGCTCCTCCCTCTACTCTCTCAGCTCTGCTAGAGACCCTGACAACCTGGTCAGGAACTACAACTCTGCCTTGTCCTCCTTTCTTGATCTACATGCCCCGCTTTCTCTCTGCCGCCCTTGCCCTTCTAACCCTAGACCTTGGCTAAATTCCCACACGCACATGCTGCATTTCTCCACTCGTTCCTCTGAATGCCTCTGGAGGAAATCTCATACTCTCGCAGACTTCCTTCACTACAAATTTATGCTATCCTGTTTCAACTCTGCCCTCTCGCAAGCTAAACAAGCCTACTTTTCTTCACTAATCAACATGCACAAGTCTAACCCACACCGACTATTCTCTGTCTTTGATACTCTACTCAAACCACCCTCAGCTGCCTCTCCTTCCTCCATCTCCGCTCAGGACTTTGCTGACTATTTTAAGGAAAAGGTGGAATCCATACGTCAGAACATACCCTCTGTTTCTTCCTCCCATCCTACACCTCTTCCTAACTCTCCTCCTGCCTTCCTTGACTCTTTTTCCACTGTCTCAGAGGAGGATGTGTCGCTGTTGATCGCCTCTTCTCCCTCTACCACTTGCCCTCTTGACCCCATTCCCTCCCATCTCCTAAAACCTCTTGCTCCTACTATAATCCCTACGCTCACACACATTTTTAACTCCTCCCTCTACTCTGGAACCTTTCCATCCTCCTTCAAACATGCAAGTCATACCATTTCTCAAAAACAGCAAGCTTGACCCTACCTGTCTTTCTAACTATTGGCCTGTCTCCCTCCTGCCTTTTGCCTCTAAACTCCTTGAACGTCTTGTATTCTCTCGCTTGCTCCATTTTCTCAACACCTATTCTCTCCTAGACCCTCTACAATCTGGCTTCCGCACTGCTCACTCCACGGAAACAGCCCTCACTAAAATAACTGACGACCTCCATGCTGCCAAAGACAGAGGTCATTACACTCTGCTCATATTACTCGACCTCTCTGCAACATTTGACACCTTGGACACCCCCTCCTCCTTCACATTCTCGATACTCTTGGTATTCAGAACAAAGCTCTATCCTGGATCTCATCCTACCTCTCCCATCGTACTTTCAGTGTCTCTTCTGCTAACACCTCCTCCTCCTCTATTGATCTCTCTGTGGGGGCACCTGGGACCTCTTCTCTTTTCTCTGTACACACACTCTCTAGGTGACCTAATAACATCTATTGGGTTTAATTATCACCTCTATGCTGACGACACACAAATATACTTTTCAAGACCCGACCTTACACCTGCTGTAGAAACCAAAGTTTCTGAATGTCTCTCTGCTATATCATCCTGGATGGCCCTCTGCCGCCTTAAACTCAACATGACTAAAACAGAGCTCCTCATACTTCCTCCCAAACCTGGCCTAACTACCTCCTTCCACATTACGGTTGGAACTACGATCATTCACCCAGTAGCCCAAGCACGCTGCCTAGGGGTCACACTCGACTCCTCTCTCACATTCACCCCTCACATTCAAAACATTTCTAACACCTGTCGCTTTTTCCTCCGCAATATAACAAAGATACGCCCTTTCCTCTGTTGCTCGACTGCTAAAACTCTGACTCAGGCCCTCATTCTCTCCCGTCTTGATTACTGTAACCTCCTGCTGTCCAGCCGTCCTGCTTCTCACCTGTCACAACTACAATCTATCCTAAACGCTGCTGCCAGAATCACTCTACTCTTTCCTAAATCTGTCTCAGCATCTCCCCTCATTAAATCCCTCTCCTGGCTTCCAATCAAATCCCGCATCTCACACTCCATTCTTCTCCTCACTTTTAAAGCTTTACACTCTTCTGCCCCTCCTTACATCTCAGCCCTAATTTCTCGGTATGCACCATCCAGACTCTTGCGTTCTGATCAAGGATGTCTCCTTTCTACCCCCTCTGTATCTAAAGCCCTCTCCCATCGTAAACCTTTCTCACTGACTGCCCCACACCTCTGGAATGCCCTTCCCCTCAATACCCGACTTGCACCCTCTCTATCCACCTTTAAGACCCACCTTAACACACACTTGCTTAAAGAAGCATATGAATAGCACTGTAGATATTCTGAACACATGATACATAAAGCTTGGCCCCCTGCAGACGCACTTACCAGATCTCCCTCCTACTGTCTCTGTACATTCTCCCTACCTACCAATTAGACTGTAAGCTCCTCGGGGCAGGGACTCCTCTTCCTTAATGTTACTTTTATGTCTAAAGCACTTATTCCCATGATCTGTTATTTATTTGATTACCACATGTATTACTACTGTGAAGCGCTATGTACATTAATGGCGCTAAATAAAGACATACAATACTATACAATACTAGCGGTCTATACTATCTTTAATATACTAAAACTGCACTTAAGACTGAATAAAATACATATTAAAACAAATAGTCAATATATTACGAACGAATTGATCATAAAATGGAGAAAGAGACAAGAGACAAATACCGCTGCAGTACTGGTATGTAGAGAGGAGGGACCACGCCGCAAGGGACTCGATCCCAGAATCCTCACACACTGACGGCCATTTAGTGAAGCTCCGAGCCGAATCTTCGCTGATCGATCACAGGAGAATGAATCGATCAGCAACTTTGCTAATTACTTATCATTGTGTGGATTGTATTGATGCACAAAATTGGGGAAAAAATCGCTGCTTGGACTGCTGCTTTAAATACCAGGAATTATCGGCACTACTTTTACCTGTAAGTATCTCAGGAGACAGGGAGTAGAAGCAGTTCTGGATCCCACTTCAGTAAACTACCATTAAAATATATAAATTGCTAATAGAAAGTCACATAGTTAATCTTCACATGCCCAGGTGTTTAGATTATTTGAAATAATGAAAGTTTATATCTGTTATTGCTATGTAACATTGTGTTTTGAGTCTATAGATGCAGTTGCGAGGGCCTGCATTTTTCCTGATTTTGACCAGGGTAATTGTTTGTTGATTAACACACACAATCCCAGCAAGATCAAAGCCCAACACCCACTACATATTATATATATATATATATATATATATATATATATATATATATATATATATATGCAATATGATACCGCACGTGGACGAATATGAGAGGCAGCACTCCAAATGAATATCAAAAAGCGTGAATTGATTCAACAAAACATCATATCCAACGTTTCGGTCCTCAAACGGGACCTGTGTCAAGGTGATGATTAACAGAGTGAATTAAGAACACATATAAATACCCCCAGAAACCCCAAAATCTACAGGTGCAGCATATAAATTGATTAAAACAAAAATCACATCCATAATGTTAAACCCCTGTGTCCTGTCAGTGTATCAGCATTCTCTGCAGCTCCTGTTTACTTCCTGATATATAAAACGCATGTGCTGCACATACACCAGTAGATGGTTAATTACAGAGACCTTTGGAGGTCATAGCAATTACTATGGTAGTGCGTTTCATTGATGGAATGCATGACGCATCATAAAGAAAACCACTGCGCATGCGAGATCGCTAAAGTGAAAAATATACTATAAAACTATAAAAAGAACAATCACTTATGTAGCAATGCTGCCCATACCTCACACAAACTTCCGTTTAAACAAAACATATGTGATGTGCATCAACGAGTGGCAGGGAGAGACTGATGACCTCCGGCGGCCATTACTGACAGCCTAGTCATGCGTGTCAACAGTGAAACGCAAAGCTACCAGCAAAGGGGAGCACTGCGCATGCGCAAGCATAGGAAAAATAGAATGAATGAAAATACCCTGCAGGGACCAAAGACGCACAACAAAAGCTCTCATGCTCATAAACAAAGCAGCCAGCAGTGCTGCTAGTCTAAGAAACAAGTCAAATAACACTACACATCTAAAGACTACATACTGTATATAAAATGACAATGGTCTCTAGCTATAAGGAGCAAACAGGACACACCAACTAATGAAATAAATAACTATATCAAATTAATGAATAACATTATAGGAGTCTAAATAGATGACCATAAGCAGCACTTAAAATAAAACACCCAATATCAAAGTGAGAAAACATACTAAATGTGAACATATATAATGATGTGAACTGACCAAAAGATTAATAATAAATAACTGAAATAACACAAATCATTACTGCAGCTTATACTAACCATCAAAATAAATAATACGTTTGTCTATAATTTGTCATATTGGAAATAGGTATCTTGTTATCAACCTAAAACACATAGAACTAAGAGTGCATCGAACAAAAACAGCTGTAGCATGACCACACACCGCAATGGCAGTCATCAGCTGTCACTCAATACACATAAATAAAGTCAGTATATAACAATTAATTTCCAAAAATACCGACTTAACGTATAAAAAGTATTTCAGGTCTATCTGGTAGAACTTAATGGACATGCTGAATCATTAATATACATAGAACATGTTATATCATGAACTGATAATCAGAAAACCTGTAGTGTGGAATCAAAAACATGAATGGTAGATGGCATAAAGAGTGCGTCCGCCAATACTAGAAACATATCCATCAGATCATCAAGGATAATCAGTAAGAAACTTATTGGTGGTAAGCAAACGATTGTATGCACAGACATAGTCCGGATAGCAGATGAGAAGATGTCCTATAGACTCCAATCCTGGGGACGAAAAGACACCTATTACAGATGAGAACTATCTGGACAAATTTGTTATAAAAAGCAACTCAATTGGAATTCCTCGTTTAACCCACGAGGACTTAATGTGTCCAAATTAAAGATTGTTCTTGCTTCAAGTTGCAATAGGGATCTCTTACGATCTCCTCCTCTGGATGGTGCCTTGACCTGTGCAATTGGCATATACCTCAAGGTCGCGAGGCTGTGTTTCATCTCCTTAAAATGACCAGCCACTGGTTGCTGTGTTAAATCTTCCTTATTATCCGCATCTGCTAAAGCCTTCCTGATTGCTGAACGATGAAGACTCAGCCGTTCCTTTAGCATACGTATCGTCTTGCCAATGTAATATAAGCCACATGGACACCTAATAAAATATATCACATATTTTGAGTCACAGTTCAAAAATTCTTTGATCTTAATCCGATGTCCTTGATGAGGATGTGGAAAAGTTTTTCCCAACACCATGTATTGGCAATTGACACAGTCACGACATTTAAACACACCAATAGGTTTATTTAACCAGGACAGGTTTTTAGCATATTTTGAACTTGGATCCGCACGGACAAGAAGATCTCCCAAGTTACGACCTCTCCGGTAACAAAAACGGAGTGGTTCTTTGAAAATTTTTCCAATGTGTTTGTCCTTTGATAAAATATGGGTGTGTTGTAAAATACTCTTTGTAATAAAGCTGGATGCTGTCGTGTATGTGCTTTTGATGTTAAAGCGATTATCGCATGCCTGTTTCTGTTGTGGTATCAATAATGTTGATCTTTGTATGTTTTTTGCTTTTTCTAAAGCTGAGGTCACATCATTAGTGCTATACCCTCGTGCCAGAAAACAATCTTTCATTTCATCCAATGCTACCTCTAATCTTGAAGGATCACTTGTTATTTTTATGACCCTTAAGAACTGTGAGAAAGGTAAACCTTTTTTCATTGGTGCTGGATGATGACTGGATGCTAGCAAAAGAGTGTTCTTATCTGTGACTTTTTTATACATCCTTGTCGCCAAATGACCTTTGTCCTTGTAGACCACGGTGTCAAGAAAAGAAACCTCTATTGTGCTGAAATTCAATGTGAAGCGTATAGTAGATGGAATACTTATATACTTTATTACCAAAAAAATGCAGTTGTTCCTATGAGTCCATAAATAGATTTGCATATGATGGGGCCATGTTGGACCCCATCGCTGTACCCATGAGTTGCAAATAAAAATTCTTTTCGAATTTAAAGTAATTTTTGTGTAAAATTACATCCATGAGTAATAGCAAAAAATCTATTGGAGGTCCAAAAATAGTATCACATTCAAGAAGATGTTCTCTACTCGCGTTGATACCCTCAGTATGATCAATATTAGAATACAAACTAGCAACATCCATGGTAGCCAGAATTATCCCTTCTGAGACGTCACTGATAGTACCTAATTGATTTATAAAATCTGTTGTGTCTTTAATGTACGTGCTCATCTTGGCTACCAAGGGTTGCAGAAAAAAATCTACATATTGGGAGAGGGGATGAGTAAGTGACCCCCTGGCCGAAATAATTGGCCTGCCCGGTGGTGATGTGGTAGATTTATGAATCTTAGGTAAGATGTATATGACTGGAACGATGGGATTAGATTGTGTAAGAAATTTACTTGTTTCTTCTGAGATCTCGCATGCGCAGTGATTTTCTTTATGATGCGTCATGCGTTCCATCAATGAAACACACTACCATAGTAATTGCTATAACCTCCACAGGTCTCTGTAATTAACCATCTACTGGTGTATGTGCAGCACATGCGTTTTATATATCAGGAAGTAAACAGGAGCTGCAGAGAAGGCTGATACACTAACAGGCCACAGGGGTTTAACATTATGGATGTGATTTTTGTTTTAATCAATTTATATGCTGCACCTGTAGATTTTGGGGTTTCTGGGGGTATTTATATGTGTTCTTAGTTCACTCTGTTAATCATCACCTTGACAAAGGTCCCGTTTGAGGACCGAAACATTGGATATGATGTTTTGTTGAATCAATACACGCTTTTTCATATTCATTTGGAGTGCTGCCTCTGATATTCGTCCACGTGCGGTATCGTATTGCCTATTTATTTGTACAGGATTTGCACCCATTCTTTCTATTCAGACGGAGTGCCTATGGTTCTTTATTACCTGCTATATAAATATATCTATAGATATATATAATATATATATATATATATATATATATACACAGTGTTCGACAAATCACCCAAAAATCTACTCGCCCAACCAAAAAATCTACTCGCCACCTAGTCCCGCCCCCAACCCCGCCCCTAGTCCCGCCCCCAACCCTAGTCCCGCCCCCAACCCCGCTTTAAAATAAAATATATAAATAAAATACATTTAATAAATTCCTAGTCAGAACAACATTCATTTTTGACATAAATGTATTTATTGTATTACATTATACTACAATTAGGCCTTGTTACGTGTGTGTGTGCATATATTTCAGATCTAGAAATAAAAGCCAGATGTGAATGACTAGTTTCCTGAACCTCTTAACCAGTGTCTGGACGTCCCCGCTTCACAATATCTAAAGCAGTAATCCCGCCTGGGATCTTACCTGATCCGCAGTCCCTCAATGTCCAGGTACCTCATTCCCGCAATGTTACACATTGGAGGGGATGTGTTCCCTACCTGTCTTCTGGGTTAGGGGGGATTCCGATATCTTCCGTGTGAAGCTTGAGTCAGATCTGGAAGACAGCAGTATAGGTTATTTCGGTGTAGTATAGGGCAAGTAAGATATATAGGGTAAATTAGAGATCCAGAGTGTGGGGGGGTTAGAGAGATAGAGGGAGAGAGATAGTGGGGGGGAGAGAGAGAGAGTGTGTGGGGGGGGAAGAGAGAGAGAGAGTGTGGGGGGGAGAGAGAGAGAGTGTGGGGGGGAGAGAGAGAGAGTGTGGGGGGGAGAGAGAGAGAAGAGAGAGAGAGTGGGGGGAGCAGAGAGAGAGAGAGTTGGGGGGGAGCAGAGAGAGAGAGAGTGGGGGGGAGCAGAGAGAGAGAGAGTGGGGGGAGCAGAGAGAGTGGAGGGGAGCAGAGAGAGAGAGAGAGTGGGGGGGAGCAGAGAGAGAGAGAGAGTGGGGGGGAGCAGAGAGAGAGAGAGAGTGGGGGGGCAGAGAGAGAGAGAGAGTGGGGGGCAGAGAGAGAGAGAGTGGGGGGGCAGAGAGAGAGAGAGTGGGGGCAGAGAGAGAGAGAGTGGGGGGAGAGAGAGAGAGAGTGGGGGGAGAGAGAGAGAGAGTGGGGAAGAGAGAGAGAGTGGGGGGAGAGAGAGAGAGAGTGGGGGGAGAGAGAGAGAGAGTGGGGGGAGAGAGAGAGAGAGAGTGGGGGAGAGAGAGAGAGAGTGGGGGGAGAGAGAGAGAGTGGGGGGAGAGAGAGGGTGTGGGGAGAGAGAGGGTGTGGGGGAGAGAGAGGGTGTGGGGGAGAGAGAGGGTGTGGGGAAGAGAGAGGGTGTGGGGGAGAGAGAGGGTGTGGGGGAGAGAGAGGGTGTGGGGGAGAGAGAGGGTGTGGGGGAGAGAGAGGGTGTGGGGGAGAGAGAGGGTGTGGGGGAGAGAGAGGGTGTGGGGGAGAGAGAGGGTGTGGGGGAGAGAGAGAGGGTGTGGGGGAGAGAGAGAGGGTGTGGGGGAGAGAGAGAGGGTGTGGGGGAGAGAGAGGGTGTGGGGGAGAGAGAGAGGGTGTGGGGGAGAGAGAGAGGGTGTGGGGGGGAGAGAGAGGGTTTGGGGGGGAGAGAGAGGGTGTGGGGGGGAGAGAGAGGGTGTCGGGGGGAGAGAGAGGGTGTGGGGGGGGGAGAGAGAGGATGTGGGGGAGAGAGAGGGTGTGGGGGAGAGAGAGAGTGTGGGGGGAGAGACACAGAGGGGAGAAACGGTGGGTGACACACACAGAGGGTGGGTGATACAGAGAGAGTTTGACTGACTGACTGGGTGGGGGGTTGACTGACTGGGGGGGTGACTGACTGACTGGGGGGGGGGTGGTGACTGACTGGGGGGGGGTGGTGACTGATTGGGGGGGTGGTGACTGATTGGGGGGGTGGTGACTGATTGGGGGGGTGGTGACTGATTGGGGGGGTACCTCTGGTGTCACACACATACACATGCTCCCATACACACATACACTTGCTCCCATACACATACACACATACACTTGCTCCCATACACATACACACATACACTTGCACCCATACACTTGCTCCCATACACATACACACTTGCTCCCATACACTTGCTCCCATACACACATACACTTGCTCCCATACACTTGCTCCCATACACATACACTTGCTCCCATACACATACACACATACACTTGCTCCCATACACATACACACATACACTTGCTCCCATACACATACACACATACACTTGCTCTCATACACATACACACATACACTTGCTCCCATACACATACACACATACACTTGCTCCCATATACATACACACATACACATGCTCCCATACACATACACTTGCTCACACACACACACACACACACACGGGGGGGGAAGGAAAGAGGCCACGACCAGCACCACCACCATGCTCCTCCCCCACCCACCCCCCGCTCGTGGGGGGGGGGCAGGCTGACACCCCCCCCCATACCTCACGCGGGCATATTGGAAGCTTTGGGGAGGTATCCCCCAGGGGACAGTCAGCCCCGCAGTGGCCGCCACTACCCTGCTCCCCTCGCCGGCATGTCTTCACAGTGCGCGGCCAAGCAGCTTTGCAGACTGCTTCTTCCCCCCAGCCCGCGGCGGCATGAAGCTAGCTGGCGGGGAGGCGGCAGGGTAGGTGGGAGTCACGTGGTGAGGGCCGAGTCCCCCCCCCCGCACGCCAACTGGGCTGCCAGCAGTGGGGACCTCCCGCCCGGGGCAGCGATCAGTGGATCGAGGGGGAAGGGGACAGGAGCAGGGGACAGGCGGAGGGGAAGGGGACAGGAGCAGGGGACAGGAGCAGACGAAGGGGACAGGAGCAGGGGACAGGAGGAGGGGAAGGGGACAGGAGCAGGGGAATGGAGGAGGGGAAGGGGACAGGAGCAGACAAAGGGGACAGGAGCAGACGAAGGGGACAGGAGCAGGGGACGGGGACAGGAGCAGGGGACGGGGACAGGAGAGCTGCCGCGGTGGGGAGTAGGGAGCCATGTAGGGACCAGGGGGATCGCAGGGAAGGAGCAGAGGGGCCGCAGCATGGCGAGTACTTACTCTTGATGTCCGGGCAGAAAGAATGGCCGCTCGTTGGGGGCGGGCTCATATAGAGCCTGGCCGCGCGCCCACAAATCCTGGGAGCGCGCGCCAAACAGCAGTCAGGTAGGGAGTTTTTTTTTTTTTTTTTTTTTTTTTTTAAAGCGCGAGCAGGGAAATTTAAAAAAAAAACACGGGTGCTGCTTGGGCCAATGTTTACTCGCCTGGGGGTTAAATCCACCCGCCCCGGGCGAGTAAATGTATAGGATTGTCGAACACTGTATATATATATATATGTATATATATATATATATATATATATATATATATATATATATATATATAATACTGTTGTTACGTGAAATCAAAGGGCAGCACTCGGGTAAGTAGCTAAACAAGTTTTTGTAAAATGACACAACAAACCGACACGGTCTCATTCACCACAAGGAACGCGTTATACCGGGGTTCAGCTATATATATACATAATAATAATAATAGCATGTTCTTATATAGCGCTGCTAGTTTTATGTAGCGCTTTACAGAGACATTTTGCAGGCACTGTCCCTGCCCCGTGGAGCTTACAATCTATGTTTTCTGGTGTCTGAGGGACAGGGAGATAAAGTGACTTGCCCAAAATCACAAGGAGCTCAGTGCCAGTCAGTGTCTTTACTAACTGAGCCACTACTGTGTATACATATATGTATGTCAAAAGGAGTACTACTGAGCATGGCAAAGATATACAACAAAAGACAGGGGAGCCCAATGCTACATCCAATTGACAAAACATATATGGTAATAAGTATAAAGTTAAATACTTCAATAATAATATTTTCTTGGTTATTTAGTTAAACCCTTTGTCCAAAGCGTCATACGCCTGCATACCAATGTCAAGGTATAACCAAATTTGCATTAATTTCAGCTCCGGGGACCCCCTGCTTCCGGAGATACTTACCTCTGTAGCAGGGCTGGTAACTTGTGTGCCTAACGATATGACAGCATTTAAATGTCCCATGTCACGCGGGCCAATAGGAAGCTGTCACGTCAACCCTTGTGGCTTTCTATTGGTCCACGAGACCTGGACATTTAACCTCCAGAAAGATACCAGCAGCACCTATAGCGGTAAGTATCTCTGAAAGCAGGGGGGCCCCGGAGCTGAAATTAGTGGGGTCCAGCTCCGTAGACTCACTGCTTCAATCCTATAATAACAAAAATAGAAATAAGAAGTAGTGCATTGTGGTTTGCTGCTTTAATGCATCTGACTTGAATGGAACTGTATCCAATACATCTTGTCACTGTCACTTTTACTGTGACTTAAATAAATGGTCCTATTTGGTCAACTATGTGTACATAAAGTCTTTTATTTTACAGTAGGTGTTAGTCACCTTCACTGTGCATTGTTTATTTAGTGTTATTGGATGCATTAAATGTGCTACTCTCTCCCTCTCCCTCTCAGGTATTATCTTCCATTCATCTCAATTTATATATTGTGATGCCCACACCACATTGCAGTCTCTTTTATCCCAATTTAAGGACGGAAACACTGTATTTTCTATGCAGGGGTTTATTTACAGGGATTAAATCATAAAGTTTAAATGCTTCAATAATAATAATATTTACTTGGTTATTTAGTTAAACCCTTTGGCCAAAGCGTCATAAGCCTGCATACCAAGGTATAACCAAAATTAATGCAGGTCCTACACTACACTGTGAACCCTTCCCTTTACCTCTGTATGAGGGGAAAGAACCATAGTGTCACGGGTGCTCACCACAAACTAGGACCGGACAGCGAGGCTGAGGTGGGGATATGAAAACACCGACCTAGGCCGCGAAGCCAGGTCCGGGTTGCCCAGCTCATGTTCGTGGGTTGCTGGATCCGGACAGGAGAGTGTAGGATCGTAGGAGGTACTTGCCGTATCAGGATTGGAGAAGTCGAGAGTAGTCAGAGTCCGAAGTCAGGGTCGAGTTTAAGAGAGAGTAGAAGTCCGATGGGAGAGCCGAGGTCCATGGGTGCCAGAGGTCAGGAGTCTGGATACATTGCTGGGGCCTAAGTACAAGGAGACAAGACGAATACAGAGAAGTGGCTTGTAGCAAGCACAACTAAGGTCTAACTATGCTCAGCAATCAGCCTAGGGCTGATTGAACTAAATACAAGTGAGGAGCCAATGAGGATGCTAGGTGGTGAGATCACAGGTAAGATGACCGCTGATAGGCCGAGGCTGGATGCAGGGCAGGTGCTGAGAATTCCAGGAGATTGGTAAGAGCAGCCGTATATATATGCGTGCGCGCCCGTGACTGAGGCTCAGAGCTGGAGCAGCTGCCAGGAGATGCTGGTGTGCGCGGGGATCTGCCCCGGTGGCACATGCAACCTGCAGCTGGAGTGCGGGTCACCACTGACCGGGAGGGGATAGCAATCCAGGCGCAGCACTCACGTGCCTCGTCGACGGGGAATGCAGGCACGCGAGGAGAGCGGGAGGAGAGGAGCAACGTGGAAAGTAAGGGACGATGCGACCTTACAGTACACCCCCCTTCAGGGTCGACCTCCGGGCGATCTATACAAGGCTTAAGAGGAAATTTCAGATGAAATGCTCTGGTCAACCTGGGAGCATGTACCTGGTATAGCAGAATCCAAGACTTCTCTTCGTGGCCAAAACCCCTCCAATGCACCAAATATTGGAGTCCTCCTCTCGAGAAACGAGAGTCCAAAATGGACTGAACCTCGAACTCCTCTTGTCTGTTTACCAGTCTAGGACGAGGTGTGACGTCTTGAGTATGTGGGTTAGGTAAGAATGGTTTAAATAGAGAACAATGAAATGCGGACGGGATCCTCATTGTTGCGGGCAATTGCAGTCGATAAGTAACTGGATTAATTTTTTTCAGTATAGGAAATGGTCCGATATATCTGGGAGCTAGTTTCAAAGATGTGACCTTTAGGCGAATGTTCTCGGTATATAACCATACCTTTTGACCCGGAGTGTAATTGGGTGGTTTCTGATGGTGGCGATCGGCCTGTCTCTTTTGCATAATGGTGGCCCGTCTAAGGTTATCCTGGATCTTCGCCCATGATGCCTGGAGGTCCGAAATCCTTTCCTCAGCAGCCGGAACTCCTGAACTGGGACCTGACTTAGTAAGGGCAGAAGGGTGAAACCCATAGTTACAGAAAAATGGGGACTGTAAAGTGGACTCGCTCCTGAGATTATTGTGTGCAAACTCGGCCCATGCGAGTAGATCAAGCCAGTTGTCCTGGGAGTTAGAGACGAAACAGCAAAGAAAATGCTCTAGGGATTGGTTGGTCTACTCCGTTTGACCATTAGTCTGCGTGTGGTACCCAGAAGAGAAAACAAGCACCACGCTGAATTTTTTACAGAAAGCCCTCCAGAATTTGGACACAAACTGTGAACCCCGGTCAGAAACTAGGGTTTGGGGAGACCCATGAAGCCTGAAGACCTCCCTTATGAATACTTTGGCTAGTTTAGAAGCACTGGGTAAGCCCTTGAGGGGAATAAAGTGTGTCTGTTTAGTGAAGCGGTCGACCACTACTAATATCGCGTCCATCCCCTTGGATTTAGGAAGGTCAACGATAAAGTCCATCGCGAGATGTTCCCAGGGTCGATCAGGAATGGGAAGAGGTTGCAGAAGTCCCAGAATCTTACTGCATGGTGTTTTATTTTGTGCGCAGGTGGAACATGCTGCGACAAAGTCCTGAATGTCTTTGCGCATGCCAGGCCACCTGAAGGTTCACTGTAAGAGATCTATCGTCCTTTTGGTCCCTGGGTGACCAGCAGTCTTGGAGGCATGCCCCACTGCATAACTTTGTGGTGAAGAGTCAGGGGCATCAATAAGCGTCCGTCTGGCACCCTAAGACCTTGAGGGATCTGGTTTTGAACCTTGGCAATCTCTGACAGGGTGTCGAAGGTACTGGCCGAAAGGACACAGTTGGGGGGAAGGATAGTCTCTTGGTGGTCCTCGGTTATACCCTCCACTGCAAACTGCCGTGAGAGTACATCCGCTTTCACATTTTTAGAGCCTGGGAGATAGGATATGAGGAAATTGAACCGGGTAAAGAAGGAAGTGTACGTGTTACGCGAAACGATCGTCGGGTTTGTTGGTGTCGGAATGATGACATCATCTGGTTGAGACTGCTGCAGACACCGGCTGTGAACGCTGCCTGCGGTGAACAGTTGTATAGCGATAACATTGTATACTAACATGGGTTCTGTGTGCTCTGTAGGAGGCATAGTCCCCGTAAGTGTGGACACATGATTACTAATGTGTATTTATGTGAGAGTGAAGCAATTGAACGAACGCCACCGCTTGTGGGCATTGATACATCTTGCAACACTATATGCACGTCAGGCACACTTTAGTAACCATTGATTGAATCAAGATGTGCGATGTGGCAGGTTTGCTCTGGCAAGTATATATCTACTGTGGATACTGTGCATACTTTGGCAGTTTTCCTTCTACTGTACTTCCCCTCCTTTGATATAGTGAACACGGTGCACAATATACACTGTATGTCTACTTTATAGACTTCATATATAGATATATTTGACTATCCGGTGTCTGTTTGTTATTACTAGGGGAAATACTGATATTAACCCCTATCTCGATATTATTAGTCTCACCATTGGGGATTTTTAATCATCTATTTTTCACTGTATATATCAATTTGAGCACTTAGAAGAGTTATTGAATATTATATTTTATTATTATATTTTAACTGCAATTACCCTTCTCAGCATGATGTATCACTGAGAAAAGTGGAAACTATTAAGAGCTTACAAACAACAGCGGAGTATAGACTTTAAAGGGAAAAAGCTATTACTTTTCCAAGATTATTCCAGTGGAATATCAAGGAGAAGAAAATAATATGTTTGCTCCCAGTTGTTTAAATTGAAAATCAATTTCTCCTTACAGCATCCAGCCAAACTATGGATTATGATGTACAGACGCAGCGGCCATTATTTTAAGAAATAACAGCGCCGTTTTCATGTGCGCTGCTGTACTCCACGTGGCATGAACGCCGCCAATCGCCCCAGGCACATGTGTTTATCGCGGTTGCTTTGTTTGAATTTCATGGATTGTGTGCAATTAAATGCAATGAAATGAATGAATTGTAATGTGTACAGTACTGTGCTACTGTGCTACTGTGTCAATTTCAGGTGTTTAAAAGCCAGAACACTAAAATGCAATTCTCTGCACTTGCCTACACTTGCGTCTTAAGGCGGTAGGTTGGGAAGAAATCCCGCGCCATGGCATGGGTATTCCGAAGTATACACCGCGTGATTTGTTAAAATAATGGCCGCTGCATATGTAAGAAGGCCCGCCAGTGTATAACACTGCGGAAGAGGCAAAAGGATTTAATTAAACTTGTCCACGTACAAAGAAAGAGGGATATACCCACAAGAATAAAATGGAGAGGGATTGCAATTTCATCTCAATGAATAGGTCAGGGGAGCCCAATATTTTTTCCCTGTGCCCCCCTCCTGGCTGTTCCCCTCTCTCCTCGCCCCCCTCTTACCTCAGCTCCAGCTTTATGACGTCATGTTGCCATGGCAACGTGACATCACATGACCTCGCTGCATCATTTGACGCCGCATTGCCATTGCGATGCGTCTCCAGTTGCAGCCTGAGCCAAAGTCAGTGCAGTTTACAGAGGCCTTCACCGCTTCCCCGAGGATTAATTTAAGTGCCTTCGGGATGCACGCTGGGCCTCTGTACACCCCGTGCCCCCAGCAGACAATCTCACGCCCCCCAATTTGCGAACCGCTGGTATAGGTATTAATACATTAGGCTCCTGTACGAGTTAGTTGCAACTGAGAGAGTGGAATCGGCTTTGGTAAATTGTTACTTTATCAATTATCAATCTAATTTCATGGAATGTGGCAGGTTTTAATGACTGTAAAGAGGAAGAACACATAAAAAAATAAAATACAGATCTTGCTTAATTGCAAGAGATGCATCGCTCCTAGGAATAGCATGAAAAATTAAGGAGAATATGGGTAGATGAGTGCTGGTACTCCTCTGGAGGGAAGATGAGAGAGGTGGCTATTTTAATTGTAATCCCTCTAATAAAACCAGGCCCTTTTAGCATGGAGGCTATTGCAGCACTCAGGCAGTGTGGGGGTTAAACACATTGCTCACGGTCCTACATGTCAGAAGTACCAGAGGCAAGTTATATTGTTGCAATATTCAGGCACCTGCTAGTCTGGTGAGTAGACTCAGAGATAGGAACATTCTGGTCGGTCATGTAACTGGTGGGGTGATGCTTTGCAAAATCCAGTTTTGCCCAGAGACTGGGGGGGAAAAGGTTTACACCCCCTGGGTATATAAGGTGGGGACCCACCCTAGAGAGTTAGTTCTGTGGAGATCCTTTTCAGAGAGTCCTAGGTGCCTGGTGCAGGATGCAGGACTATAGCCCAGGTTTAAGTAGGGACCTGGGGCTGAGCCTACTCCACTCCTATCTAGGGTTAAGTTGGGTCCTGGGAGAAACTGCAGGCAAAGGGGGAACTGCTGCATGGGGGGGTACTGTCAGGATCTGTAATCCGCGGCGTGCTCGGCATGGTCTCCACCTACCTCAACACGCAATGAGGTGCCCCATTTCCCCTCCGCCTGCGACACGTCTCACACATCTGCTGGTACCAGCCGTCAGCCTAAGGGTGCATGTGGATCCCATGCTGGAGGTAATACCATCCCTGCTGGTCCCGCCGTCAGGTTACGCCCATGCGGTAACATCACCGGAGTGCAGCACACACACGCTATGTGCGGTTAGCGCACGCAGGCGCCGAATCATCTCCTTGCTTAAGGGCTATTCCCCACACCTGCTGCTGACATCCTACCAGCCAATCTCAGCGAGGAATACTGGTGAGTCTCATCCCAGCCTGCAGCTCATTGGACCATCTCCCTTTATATGCTCAGTCAGCCCTCTGGCAAATTGGCTGAGCATAACCCTTCATCTGTGCGAAGTGCTGACTGCAATTCCTGCCTCCTTGCATATCGAACCCATGTCTTATAGTCACATCCTATCTTGTCTGACCTTGGCTTTCTCTGGAAACCGCTCTTCTCTACTATTGACCCCGGCTTACCTACGACGATCCGCACCTCTCCAACCCCGACCTTGGCAAATACCCTCGATGATCCACAACTCTCCAACCCCAACTACGGCAAGTATCTCCTACCATTCTGACCTCTCCAACCCCGACTCGGCTACCACGACCAATCTACACTCAGGACACACTCTCGCGGATTGAGGTTTGTGTTTTGTCAATGCCCACCTCGGCCCCGAGGTCACGCCCTGTTTGTGGTGAGCACTCCATTACAAGAGGCTAGCTAAATTAGATTTGTTTACATTACAAAAGAGGCATCTAAGAGCTTTCATAACAACTATTCAATCCAATGACAGTACAAAAACGACACATGTTCATCCCTTAAGGTTGGAGGAAAAGCGATCTCACCAGAAACAAAGGAAAGGGTTCTTTACAATAAGGGCAGTTAAAATGTGGAATTCATTACCCATGGAGACTGTGATGGCAGATACAATAGATATCTTGAAAAAAAAAGTTGTACATCTATTTAGAAAGGAAAGGTTTACATGGATATACCAAGTAAGTGTCTGGGTGAGGATCCCTAGGGAATAACATGCAGTACACATCTAGAAAAGTAACTCCTGCTACCTCAGCACCATGGCACTGCAAGTGAGGTGAACTGGACAAAGCACAATGTCTAGGATCTCTCGAGTAAAGGAAAGAGGGGTAAGACCAAGCTGGAACCCTGAAAGATAGGAGAAGAGCAATCGCTAAATGTATGGTCAGTTATGCATTATGAGCTAAAGTATCCAACTACAGTACATACTGTACAAGTTTAAGGAATGTGCCTCTCCAGGAATGCAGTAATCCATCTGGGGAAGATGTTGTACAGGCATGGCATGTAAATAAACACTATTTGTTCATAATTATAAAGTTCCTGGTGCCCGTCATTTCTACCTCATCGCCCAGCCGCACAGATCCACCACCCTGACAAAGGTAACACATTGAGTAAGCCAATATACGTAAGAGACCTTTCCGGTATAAACTTCTTAGTAGCCAAGCATGGAGGGTTACATACTGTAAACTACAGTTGACCTGGGTGAAAAGAGGAGGCAACTTTCCAAATTTTTAATAGTTTCAATTAGCATGTTTGAGCAAAGGGATTATAGACTGGATATTGGAGAGAAGTTCATACATAGATAGAGATTTAAAAACTGTAATTGTCCCACCAATACTTCCCTCATGTAGTGATGACCTCTCTTCCTACGTATGTATACTCAAAATAAAATGCTATTCCAGTGTCCTATGTGGGCATGGAATAAATTAGGGAAGTTGCTGAACATAAACACCCAAACAACTCAATATTAACATGCGTGTGAAAATCCAGATTTTCCCGAGGGAATTATCTCAGCACCTTTCAGACAATGGAGAAAAGCAGGATGAAAGCAAATGAAAAACTTTATAGATCTGTTCTACAATTGTATATATCAATTTCAGGATCTAAAACAAAAAATGTTTATAGCACAAAACCACTTTTATGCCAATGTCCAAATTAGAAAACTTAAGCCAGACTTCTGTGGTAGAAGTAAACTGAAAGAAACCATAGAATTATCTAAACAGGCAACATACTCGACACAATTAATTACAGATCTTTTGAAGAAAAGGAATGAAACCAATGATAATTAAATGGAAGTGGGACCTCTCAGACCTAAATAACTCTGGCAATTAGTATCATTTATTTGTGAAGGGCCAACATATTCCACAGCGCGATACAATGGGGTACAGAGTTATGAATATAGCCTAGTTCCCCTATGTGTTCTTCGGCCCTATCATGTAAGCCCTGGTAAGTGCAGGCAGTGCTAGGGTTAAATCCCTTTCACATGGGCCATGATGTGAGTACATTGGCACACTTAATAATTAGTTACCTTAGCCAGGTTAAGGCTAGATGGCAGTTGGGAGCATCATGCCTGGGGAGGGTGGGGGGGGTGTTAATGAGTCACACGTAGTGTGGTGTGACTCCGGTACCTCCTCTAAAACCTGCCCAGTTTGCGAAAGGGTTATTAACCCCCCCCCCAGGTATATAAGAGGCTCCTCACCCAAATTTAGAGAGATGAATCCAGGATGTAGCCTGCTCCACAGAGAGTGAGACGGTAAGGGAGTGGTGATTAGCCTCAAGGGCCTCAAACCCTTGGGGGGCCTAGTCAGGAAATTGACCATATGCAAGATGCGAGGGAAGATGTACCATGATTTGTTGGGTGTTAAAGAGTACCTCTCTTACAAGAGAAGGAATTGGGTCCTGGACTGCCAAATAAAAGGTGAACCATTCCACATCTCTGTGTTGTTACTGGAAAAAGGGGTACCTGTAGGGAATACTATCTGCCTCCGGCAGCTAACCTACAGGATGGAAGTGCTGCACTGATGGACCACCAGCCTCTTCTATTGCTACTCCCACCAACATCAGTGGAGACTCAGGCTTCCTGGCCTACAGCAGGTGAGCTAACCAGCACCGGTACATATGTAGCATGCTGATCTCCCGTAAGGGGGGAGGGGAAGGGTGTTGTATTTGGAGGCGCTGCTGAGATGAGCAATTGGGACAGCAAAAGAAGGGGATATATGGTGGAGGAGAAGCGAGGGCCAGTCACTGTATCCAAGCCACATATCCCCACTGCTTGAAAGTGTGGGTGCTCTCTGAGAGGGAAGCATCTAGCTCAAAACTACAAGCCCACCACTGCCTAACTGAGAAGTGAATGGGGGCACTCACTGTATCAGGGCCATTTGTTACCCTGTCCTAGCACCTCCCAAGATGGAACTCCAAGCATGAACTAACGATAATTCAGGGTCCCTGAGGAGGATCCTGAAGTCGGAGAGCGGTTCCTGCCAACATCGGGAGAACCGCGTGCAGAGTTTGCAAAATTCAAGCTCTGCAATTGCAGCATCTGTGTGGCTGGGCGTGAAAGCCACAGCCACGCCCCTTTTACAATGCCTGGGACTATTGGATTCATCATGGGGAGGAGACGAAGACTGGACTGCCTCCCTGTCGCCACATGGAGGGGAGCCGGATGCAGCTACCACTCCCACATGGTAATCACCCAGGCAGGAGCTGTATCTACCGGGCTCCCCACAATGTCGTCTACTGCCAAATGTGAACCGATAGCCCAATGGCTAGAGCTGCCAGGATGGGTTCTCCACATTACTATAGAAGGCAATGACTTTTTACAACTACTATGTCCCATCTGCAATTGCTCTGGAAGGGAACTGGGGGTTAGATCTCGCTGCCAGCAATGGGACATTCCCTATTTCCAGTCAAGGGACCCTGACCTTGCAATGCCATACCCGGGAATGGAACATACTGTCCTCAGGATGATCGGGCAACTTCAGAGGCTCTTCGGGAGATTACCTAGGGATGATACAGAGGGCTATATGAACTTGTTGCACAAACTATTCTGTCCCATGCCCGGCGTTGCTGCCCTCACTTATGGCCGTGAACGCTATAGCTCCACTCCTCCAGTCAAGTCTCTGCTGAGGGAGGCAGTTTCCAGCTGTGACTTATGAGTGTGACTTACCCGCTGAGGTACTGGGGAGAGAGTACCCTTTACACCCTCCTTGATGGTGCAGGAACAGAACTACTTCCAGGACGTCATCCACTGTGTGTAGGTCTATGCGGGTGGCATCCCCTGCCACGCAGATTGCTGCCCATCCTGCGGAGTCTTCGGTAAGAGTTACCTCTTTCTCCCTGTGAGTATGGCATCCTGTAAAGTTCTGCTTGCCAATGTGCCTGATTCTGTGCTGGCCGAGGTCGAGGCAGGTGGGTTCATCTCCTTGTTACTACCAGAGTGCCGCCATATCAGCTCCAGCATCATTTGGGTGGCCGACCGCCCACAATGAGAGGAAGATCTGGCGGGCTTCAGGGACGACATCGCAGATGACCCCACCCGAGCGTATGAATTCTGAGGCTGCGGAGGAACTTCCCAAGGAGGTGGCAGTGCCTTCTCCCGGTACTGATGTCAACAAGGGTGCAACAGCCCAACAGCTCAACATGGGTGCAACAGCCCAGCAGCTCAAGGTGGGTCCCACAGCCCAAAAATTCATCAAGGGTACTGCAGCCCAGCTATTCGACGCAGAGTTATACACTTCCAAGATACCTGCCGTTACTTTTCTTTCACCACTACCATGACTTCTCATTTGTGAGCCGGTCATATATATATTTCTTATTCACTGTATGACATCTCTGTACTATGTGATGTTTTTATTTTTCATGGCTGCAAGTTGCGCTCCCCTGTGTTCTTTGGAAGGATTGTGCTGCTATGTTGCCTGGTTCTAATGTGGGGGAAGAGATGCCTTGGTGGATACTAGGTTCCAGGGGTATTTTCCGCACATGCATAGGACCCAATTTCTGCTGGTACTAGATGATGTGGTAAATCAATGGTGGGAAGAGGGAGAGTTCACACCAGAACAGACTGCCGAAATTATTAAGAACCGCAGAAATGATATAACTATGGGGCTAAATTCACCTTCTGGCCTGGGTATGGTTATGTGTGGGGCCCCCTCAAAGAAACCGTTATGCTGGGTATTGCCAGGGCAGGCATGCAGGCAAAATCTACTCATCAAGAACATTAGGGCTGACAGGCTAGTGGTCCAGTGTTATAAAAAGTCCCATGGGTACAACTACCCTTATGTACCGGAGCCTATAATGAGGGAAGCCGAGAAGCACAGGGAGGAATAAGTCAGGACACGGTCCTGGATTATCTGTCTACTCGCTGCAGTAGTAGGGCTCATTATAATGAGGATAGGTTTGCTTATCTTATCAAAGTATGGAAGGTAAGCAGGAATGTGTACATAGACCGGGTGGAATATATTACTGAGAAGGGTCAGAAGAGGTGCTATTTGGTCACAGTACCGGATAGGGACGGCAAATTTGTCCGGAAACCTGACCCCAAACACTACTAATAAATGTCAAATATTATTAGAGCAGGAGTGGTACTGCAAATTGACAAGGTGAATGTACACACTTAAGACACACTTGCTTAAAGAAGCATATGAATAGCACTGTGGATATTCCGAACACATGATACATAAAGTTTGGCCCCCTGCAGACGTACTTACCAGAACTCCCTCCTACTATCTCTGTACGTTCTCCCTACCTACCAATTAGACTGTAAGCTCCTCGAGGCAGGGACTCGTCTTCCTTAATATTACTTTTATGTCTAAAGCACTTATTCCCATGATCTGTAATTTATATTATCTGTTATTTATTTGATTACCACATGTATTGTATTGTATTGTATGTCTTTATTTTTATAGCGCCATTAATGTACTTAGCGCTGCACAGTAGTAATACATGTGGTAATCGAATAAATAACAGATAATATAAATACCAGATCATGGGAATAAGTGCTTTAGACATAAACATAACATTAAGGAAGAGGAGTCCCTGCCCCGAGGAGCTTACAATCTAATTGGTAGGTAGGGAGAACGTACAGAGACAGTAGGAGGGAGTTCTGGTAAGTGCGTCTGCAGGGGGCCAAGCTTTATGTATCATGTGTTCAGAATGTTCACAGTGCTATTCGTATGCTTCTTTAAGCAAGTGGGTCTTAAGGTGGGTCTTAAAGGTGGATAGAGAGGGTGCTAGTCGGGTACTGAGGGGAACGGCATTCCAGAGGTGTGGGGCAGTCAGTGAAAAAGATTTAAGGCGGGAGAGGGCTTTAAATAAAAAGGGGGTAGAAAGAAGACATCCTTGAGCAGAACGCAAGAGTCGGGATGTTGCATAGCGAGAAATTAGGGCTGAGATGTAAGGAGGGGCAGAAGAGTAAAAAAGTGAGGAGAAGAATGGAGTGTGAGATGCGGGATTTGATTGGAAGCCAGGAGAGGGATTTCAGGAGGGGAGATGCTGAGACAGATCTAGGAAAGAGTAGAGTGATTCTGGCAACAGCATTTAGGATAGATTGTAGGGGAGACAGGTGAGAGGCAGGAAGGCCGGACAGCAGGAGGTTACAGTTAACAAGACGGGAGAGAATGAGGGCCTGAGTCAGAGTTTTAGCAGTCGAGCAACAGAGGAAAGGGCGTATCTTTGTTATATTGCGGAGGAAAAAGCGACAAGTTTTAGAAATGTTTTGAATGTGAGGGGCGAATGTGAGAGAGGAGTCGAGTGTGATCCCTAGGCAGCGTGTTGGGCTACTGGGTGAATGATCGTAGTTCCAACAGTAATGTGGAAGGAGGTAGTAGGGCCAGGTTTGGGAGGAAGTATGAGGAGCTCTGTTTTAGCCATGTTGAGTTTAAGGCGACGGAGGGCCATCCAGGATGATATAGCAGAGAGACTTTCAGAAACTTTGGTCTGTATAGCAGGTGTAAGGTCGGGTGTTGAAAACTATATTTGTGTGTCGTCAGCATAGAGGTGATATTTAAACCCAAAAGATGTTATTAGGTCACCTAGAGAGAGTGTGTACAGAGAAAAGAGAAGAGGTCCCAGGACAGAGCCCTGGGGTACCCCCACAGAGAGATCAATAGAGGAGGAGGAGGTGTTAGCAGAAGAGACACTGAAAGTACAATGGGAGAGGTAGGATGAGATCCAGGATTACTACTGTGAAGCGCTATGTACATTAATGGCGCTATATAAATAAAGACATACAATACAATAAAATACAATACAGAGCAGGATATGTGCTGCAAGGGTTATGGGCTCTCCTATATAGGAGTGTCTGGTTATACAGTTATATATGTGTGTTTATCCTGTTTTCACACAATTTATTTGGTGGTATCAAAATAGTTTGCCTCATGCTTGGTTATGAAGGATTTCACCAGGGGGAGCATGTAGCCTAGTGCCCCTGGCTATGGGTTCTCCGGCCCTTGCATGTAAGCCCTGGTAAGTGCAAGCAGTGCTAGGGTTAAATCCCTTTCACATGGGCCAGGATGTGAGTCCATTGGCACACTTGATAATTAGTTGCCATAGCCAGGTGCATGCTAGATGGTGTGAGGATCGGTCTTAGGTCCCGCCTCCATGACGTGTCCCGTTATGCCACTGATGATGCGCCTCACGCTGACAGGATTGTGCATAGGCGTCGTTCTTCTGTTGTCAGGCAAAGGATTCAACCGGGAGTTAACACTGACAGCAAGATAACCATCTCATCTACTTCACCTGTGGTGATTACTCTGACCCCTGACGATTGAGTGGGCAGATGGCAATCAGCATTCCCAGCCGTACAACTCAGCGTGGATTGGTTCTGCTATCAAGAGGCATTCATCACATTCAGCCTTGTGCCTTTCCCCTGATTGGCTTAAAGTCCTTTATATGCTCACCTATCTCTGCTCCTGAGCATAGTAGTCCTAACCTGTGATGAAGTGCTATCCTCAAGCAGAAAAATGGTAAGGGTAAGGGAAGTGAATCCCGAATGGGTGCTCTAATAAGAAACAGCGTAGGCGTGGATCCCATATATAATCAAATAAGTCCCAAACAAAGATAAATTGGTAGCATGGAACAGTTCTTAAAGCCAACTCTTCAGTCCAATAAATCCAATAGCCCAATATTGTGTGGTGTATAAAACAGTGTATAATCACTTGGAAACTGTCCTGAGATCATACATATGGGTAAAAGTACAGCTGACCTTGTGTTATGATGTGAGGTCAGTGTCCTAGATACTCTTCAGCGAGGCTGCTCTGTCTGATCCCGCAACCCCATAGAATGCAGGCTTCACTTAAAGAACCACACTGGCTCAATGCTGTCCGGAGTCCAAATGAAAGGGAAAAGGAATGCAGCTGACCTTATCCGTCTTTGCGTGGGCTTGGTTGCCATTTAATTCAATTTACACAGCATTTTATCTGCACATCATAGCAGAGTGAGGTGGTGTTTGTATTGGCTAAAACAGAGCTAACACCTCCTCCTCCTCTATTGATCTCTCTGTGGGGGCACCTGGGACCTCTTCTCTTTTCTCTGTACACACACTCTCTAGGTGACCTAATAACATCTATTGGGTTTAATTATCACCTCTATGCTGACGACACACAAATATACTTTTCAAGACCCGACCTTACACCTGCTGTAGAAACCAAAGTTTCTGAATGTCTCTCTGCTATATCATCCTGGATGGCCCTCTGCCGCCTTAAACTCAACATGACTAAAACAGAGCTCCTCATACTTCCTCCCAAACCTGGCCCTACTACCTCCTTCCACATTACTGTTGGAACTACGATCCTTCACCCAGTAGCCCAAGCACGCTGTCTAGGGGTCACACTCGACTCCTCTCTCACATTCGCCCCTCACATTCAAAACATTTCTAAAACCTGTCGCTTTTTCCTCCGCAATATAACAAAGATACGCCCTTTCCTCTGTTGCTCGACTGCTAAAACTCTGACTCAGGCCCTCATTCTCTCCTGTCTTGATTACTGTAACCTCCTGCTGTCCGGCCTTCCTGCCTCTCACCTGTTTCCCCTACAATCTATCCTAAACGCTGCTGCCAGAGTCACGCTACTCTTTCCTAGATCTGTCTCTGCCTCTCCCCTCATGAAATCCCTATCCTGGCTTCCGATCAAATCCCGCATCTCACACTCCATTCTTCTCCTCACTTTTAAAGCTTTACACTCTTCTGCCCCTCCTTACATCTCAGCCCTAATTTCTCGTTATGCACCATCCAGACAATTGCGTTCTTCTCAAGGATGTCTTCTTTCTACCCCCTTTGTATCTAAAGCCCTCCCCCGCCTTAAACCTTTTTCACTGACTGCCCCACACCTCTGGAATGCCCTTCCCCTCAATACCTGACTAGCACCCTCTCTATCCACCTTTAAGACCCAACTTAAGACACACTTGCTTAAAGAAGCATATGAATAGCACTGTGGATATTCTGAACACATGATACATAAAGCTTGGCCCCCTGCAGACGCACTTACCAAAACTCCCTCCTACTATCTCTGTACGTTCTCCCTACCTACCAATTAGACTGTAAGCTCCTCTGGGCAGGGACTCCTCTTCCTTAATATTACTTTTATGTCTAAATCACTTATTCCCATGATCTGTTATTTATATTATCTGTTATTTATTTGATTACCATTTGTATTACTACTGTGAAGCGCTATGTACATTAATGGCGCTATATAAATAAAGACATGCAATTCTACACAACACCACCTCACTGTATGTAATATTTGATATTTTTATATTTTTGGCACTTTTTTGGGGAGTTACTATGGGTTTTTTGGTTTATATTTATATATATGTTGTGGCAGGACAGCCTCGCGGCAGGGTCAGTAAGACGCTAGATGCTGTGTTAAGTTTTAACTGCAGTGGTTTATTAACCCCAAACAAATAAACATAATGGGTACTGTCCCTTTAAATCATAATAAAACATAGGAAATTAACACCTATTCCCTTTAGGGAAAGGTAACTAGACCACAGCTTTTGACCTAACTAACTGCATGGCCAGCTAAGCTGGTTCCCAAGCCAAAACATGTCCTGGCATATGGAACAAAGTAACACGGTCTCTGCACAGAACAATAAAGTGTTTTTGCGTATCTGTCAGTCCTTGTCTTTATCCTGGGTGTGATTCCCAGCGGGACCCCCAGGCCTGCTTCTTTCAGTCCTAGGGTCCAATACAGCCAGACTCTCCCGGGCTGGGAGAACTTTCACTTCTGCTCTCTCTGTGGAGTAAAGCTGTCTCTCTGTATAGCAGCTTCCTGCGTCTTTTAAAACACTTGTTTCACTGAGGAGCTCAGCCCCTGATTAATCAGTCTTCAGCGGCTGCTCTTTCACTGAGGAAATTAACTCTCTGTGGACTGGCTGCAGCGTTTCTCAATTCACTGTTCCAGCCTACTGAGTCAGTTACTCTGTCACACTGTATTTTTCTTGAATGGGTTGTATATGTTTTGCTAGGTTCAGTTTTAAATGTTAGTTTAACTACTGTATATTGTTCCAGTTTCCTTTCTCTAATGGGGTTGCAGTTTGTTTCATTTGTGGTTACACATATTCTCAGTGGCCTTTACAGTATGCCTATACGTGTGATACATAAGACCTTAAACGTTGAGTTGTTTCAATGTGACAGCAGGGCCTATTGAGAAGGAAGTGCTACAATGGTTAGTTAATTATGTAATGTATATGCTCTTTATTTGATTTAGTTTTTCTATGTATCTCCATGAGTGGGACTACCTCCAAGTAGCTTTGTGGACCTCATTGGCCAGGTTCCTTCTAGTTTTACCTGATTTTTCAGATCGGGTTAATTAGAGGCAGTTAAGGAAACACCTGTCCACGTGGAGGATACTACTTATGGGGTTGTTTGCTGGACATGAATCACTCTTTGATAAAGCGCCTTAGAGGTGGGAACCGTGTCAGTGGATTCTTTTGCTATTAGAAAATTTACACATAGCAGATCACTTTGACGCGTTTCGTCCCAGGTATGGAACTTTGCCAAAGAGTAGCTGGTCTATCAACCAGGTGATCCTTAAATAGGTGTACCCAGAATATGATTGGATGAAACATGACAGGTGTGTCAGAAAAAAAATTCACCTGTTGAGTAATGAATCTAACCAATACATTTGAAAAAACTACAAAACACCAATAACTGAGTAAACCATAATAAAGGGTCACCTGGAAGCTGAAAAAAACAACAAGCAATATGTGCAAATACAAACATGACATAACATCTAAAAACACAAATACTAATGTGACCACTACCAACTAAGGCTAAGGCCCCGGTAACTCCGCTGCAATGCGCGCTGGCGAGATTGGCAGCGCGTGCAGCCAATTCCCTGGTCTGCAGCTCACTGCAGGAAGAGATACCGGGGGGGGGGGGGGCGTGGCGGGGGAGTGACGGGGGCACGCCATGACTTCACCCGGCAGGTTCGCCCTCATTGGCTGAACCGCCGGGGGGCGTGCCGTATCGCTCGTCGCGAGTCCTGCTCTCAATTCTATTGAGAGCAGGAGAAACTCTCGCTCCAGCACTGCAGCCCCCCCTCGCAGCAGGCCCGGCGCCATTGCGGGGAGGGCTCTCGTCTGTGTAGTAAGCAGCGGGATCAAGGCCTTAGATATATTTTCTAAAGGTCATCAGCTAAAAATAACCAGTAAAACTAGCAATGTGTATTACAAAGTGGAACAAACACTCAAAGTATCAAATTATTTAGATGTATTATAATAACAGAGTATAAGAAAAATGTATAATCCAAATACACTTAGATAGACTCATATATTAAATGAAACAAATAATATTTATAACTATGTAAAAATAAATGAAACTACATAACATGAAACCCAAATATTAATCTAAATACATAAAAATAAGAAGCAATATATTTATAATCAATATTAAACAATATATTAAATTTGAAGTAACTCCAAAAGCTGCAACTAGTAAACATGTACATAACATACATAAAGAACATGATAGAGAATCAACCAGTAATCTATACACCATGGACACTTCACTTTATCAAAAAATGTTTTAGTTCCCATTCTATATTAATGCCAAAAGGGTTCAAAGTGTTCATGGTGTATATCCAAAACATCTCTTTCTTGTTTAGTTTATTTAATCTATCACCCCCTCTTGGGTGACATGGAATGTGTTCGATCAAATAAAATGTGAAATTAACGATTCACTCCTGGGGACAGGACAAGAAATGATGGGACACTGGATGTGATAAATCCTTCTTTTTAATAAACCGTACATGCTCTAGTATTCTAGACCTTAAAGGTCTTATGGTGCGGCCTATATATTGTTTAGACAGCCGCAGAAGAAGATATATCACAAAACTAGTGTGACAGTTTGCAAAATTTTTAATGCGATAGTTAACTTTACTATTATCTATAGATTTGATGGGGTGAGCGTATACACACATGGAACACCTTCCACAAGCAAAGAAACCATTAGGCCGCGGTCCCAGTCTGCACTGTAGCACGTGCGCCCAGCATGGAGGGGGCGGCGCGTGGACACTGCGATATGTGGTCCTCAGGTGGGATGGAGCCGATTGCAACGGGGGTTGGTGGGGGTTTCGCAGGGTGTGGCCATGACCTCACGTGGCTGGTTCACCCTCATTGGCTGAACCGCCGATGGGGGCGTGGCGAGCCCTCTGTCACAAGTTGTAAAGACAGTTTTCCTGTCTTTGCAAAAACTTGTAGTAGAGCGCAGCTGCCGAATGCGCGCCAAGGTGCCTGATTTGGTGGTGGTCCTTGTTCGCACAGCGCACGCTGAGGTGTGCGCTTTAGAACGGAATGGGGAAGCAGCATTAGGAATACCCCATAAATGGGAGTTTAAAGATCTTGAATCAAATAAACTAGCAAAAGGTGTGAAGCAAGTGTTTTCGCTTTTCTAAAAACAAACCTAGGGCCACCTTGTATCAATGTGGCAATATCTTTATCCAATGATAAGGTGTTCCAGTGATTTTGAATGATAGCACGAATAGATTGTGCTTGTCTATTGTGCGTAGTTATAAACATAGGGCAACTATTATCATTGTCAGTATATTGACGAGATCTAATTTTATATTTTGGATGTTTAGATTTTTTTTTAATAAGGTCATTCCTATCTAAGGAATCGGCATGAAAAAAAGCTTCATGAATATCTTTACTTTTATAGCCTCTGGCCAAAAATCTATCTGTCATTTCTGGTGATTGTAGAAGAAACATCTCATTGTCTGAACACAACCTCTTCAATCCCACAAACTGAGCCTTGGGGAAGCTCTAGAGCAGAGACCTAGATTGGCAATACAATGGAAATACAATTGGCAACTCTGAGCGCAAAGGAGGGAGTTATTAGAATGATTATTCCTGAAAATATCTGTTTGAATTGTTTTATCATTGTCGATGCACAGGGTCACATCTACAGTAAGTAGTTAATGTGGTGCATAATATTATAGTAAGTGAAACATAAATTTAAATCATTAATATTAAGATTGTGGATAAAAGTGAAAAGTTAATTATCATCTCCATCCCACACCATTATCAAGTCTTCAATATATCTTTTATAAAAAAATGAATATGTTTACAGAATAAATTTGTATCGTGATAAATATGTTGTGATTCCCATAAACCCATAAATAAATTAGCATAAGATGGTGCAAAAGAAGTACCCATTGCTGTGGCTAATTTTTGTAACTAAAATTGTGCATCAAAAACGAAATAGTTGTGAGTAAGTAAAAATGTGGTAGACTTTAATAAGAAAGTGCATTGTGAAATAGGGAGATAAGATAGATTTTAAAAGTGATGCACCGCTGAAAGTCTGTGTCTTTGTTCAATGATGGAATACAGAGAGGTCACATCTAATGTAACCCACCTGTACGCCCTCTTCCAAAGTAAATCCAGCAAACCGACAACGAGATCTAAAGTATCTCTAATATATGAAGGTAAATGAAAACCAAAAGTTTGTAAAAAGCTGTCCACATACCGCGATAACCCATCTCCCAAAGATCCAATACTCGCAACTATACAGTGGCGACCAACTTTATTCTAACTCGGCTAGCTCCGCGAATTTCAGATTATCCCGGTTATCTGCGGTTTTGTGTCGTTTTCTCCCGGGGTGTATTGCGTTATTTTCGCGGCTGTGATTTAAGCATTTTATTCCCACTGGCTGCAATACTGCAATACCTGTAAAAACTCATGGGGGCGTCTGCGAGCTGTTGTCTTTGAAGCCGAGAAATTCATGAATTGTAATGCAGTATATACTGTATATATACAGTATATACTGTATAACAACAACCCCTATAACCCTTAATATACACATACAGTACTGTATATGCACATCAATGATACTATAGGCCGTCACCTGGCGAGATGTGTTTGCAGCAGAGAGAGATCCGCTGCTCTCTCTGCGCAAACATCGGCACATTAAAAATTATTTAAAATACATTTTTATTCATAGTGTAGATGTGCAGGGGGTCTCCGGAGCTGAACCGTGTTGGTTTCAGGTCCGGGGACCCCCTGCTTCCCGAGATACAGCCCCCTTTATGAGGTGCCGGTATCCCTCTGCATTTAAAGGTCCCGATCACGTGACCGCGGCATGTAAACCAAGCAGAGGGATACCGGCACCCCATAAAGGAGCCTGTATCTCGGGAAGCAGGGAGTCCCCGGACCTAAAACCACAGCGGTTCAGCTCCGGAGACCCTCTGCACATCTACAGTATGAATAAAACACATATATAAATAAACACTCATTCCTTATCTTTGCGGCTATGTGCTACGGTAACGAAGCAGCATGAGTGTATTTTTAATAATATTGTACAGTGAGCAGGGGGTTCCCTGAGCCACAAATCAAAGCTCCTGCACAATATTATTAAAATGCAGAAATGCTGCTTCATTACCATAGCTGATAGCCGCTAAGGCAATGAAGGGGTTAACCCACCGTGCCCGCTTTATTGTGGGTAGCGGGGGTGGGTGAAGGGGGTATTTGGCCCTTGGTGTGAGTTTAGGACTTGCGGGGGGGTTGCGGGTGCACTTAACCCCTTCACGGCCGTAGCAGTTAATACCGCTACGGTCATGAAGGGGTTAACCCCTCCCGCTACCCCCCCGCAAGCCCTAAACAACCATCATTGGGGCTAATACCCCCTTCACCCACCCCCGCTACCCACAATAAACAAAATTCACACACAGCAGCCGCCCAAAAAATAAATAAATAAATCTAAATAAATAAATAAATACATGAATATAAATAAATAAATTTAAAATACATTTTTATTCATAGTGTAGATGTGCAGGGGGTCTCCGGAGCTGAACCGCTGTGGTTTTAGGTCCGGGGACCCCCTGCTCCCCGAGATACAGGTCCCTTTATGAGGTGCCGGTATCCCTCTGCATTTAAAGGTCCCGACCACGTGACCGCGGCATGTAAACAAAGCAGAGGGATACCGGCACCCCTTAAAGGGGCCTGTATCTCGGGAAGCAGGGGGTCCCCAGACCTAAAACCAAAGCGGTTCAGCTCCGGAGACACCCTGCACATCTACACTATGAATAAAAATGTATTTTAAATGTATTTATTTATATTCATGTATTTATTTATTTAGATTTATTTATTAATTGTGCTGCTGCTGTGTGTGAATTTTTTTTATTGTGGGTAGCGGGGGTGGGTGAAGGGGGTATTAGCCCAAATGGTGGTTGTTTAGGGCTTGCGGGGGGGTAGCGGGTGCACTTAACCCCTTCATGACCGTAGCGGTATTAACTGCTACGGTCGTGAAGGGGTTAAGTGCACCCGCAACCCCCCCGCAAGTCCTAAACTCACACCAAGGGCCAAATACCCCCTTCACCCACCCCCACTACCCACAATAAAAAAAAATCACGCACAGCAGCCCCACAATTAATTAATAAATCTAAATAAATAAATACATGAATATAAATAAATATATATATGCACATATATATATATATATATATATATATATATATATATATATATATATATATATATATAACAACAATATATATATATACAGTATATACACACACATGATGAACCAATATACAAATAAATGTAGAAGGGTTATCAAAATGATACTGTACTACAAATAACACTTCTCCATACAGGCACACTACATTAAAATGAATTTACTTTAATAATCCTAACTGATCTTAAAATCTAAATCATCAAATGCCAATGAAAAACCTCACATTCCAATCAATACATTGCATTTACATTGTATTTATGATGCATAAAATCTATGCACCATATACATTCTGCAAATGAATGTGAACAATATCATTGCAAGCAAAATACAAATACTGTATCTCCAAACAAGTAAACTATTTTAACCAATCAAGTAAACAAAAATCAATATATAAGTACCAACCAGAATACAAATTTAAAACCAAGGCTAACCCTTACAATACCAAGGATTACATCTATCTAATTGTAAAAAACATTATACTGTACACACATAGAAGCATTGCAATAAACAACATACAGTACAGTACATCCCCTGTATCTCCCTGCCTTGAGTGTAATCTGTGTAAGGCCCCCTCCCCCTAATGTTTCTGTTAAATCTCCCTGCGTTGAGTGTAATCTGTATAAATCCCCCTCCCCCTAATGTGTCTGTTAAATCTCCCTGCCTGTGTTGCTGTGAGTGCAGTGTATGTAAATGTGGGGAGGGGGAGTGGGTTATAACCCCACCTCCTTGACTGTGATCTGTGTAAAGCTCCCTCCCCCTAATGTGTCTGTTAAATCTCCCTGCCTGTGTTGCTGTGAGTGCAGTTTATGTTAATGTGGGGAGGGGGGGGGGACCAATGTGCATACTGTGAGGTCTAACCACCCTCACCCACTACCCACATACCGTTATCCCCCAATCCTGGCCATGGCCCCTCCGCTTATGCAAAACAGACACAAAAATTAAAACATCCAAAGTAATGTCCCCTAACCCCTTAATCACCATAGCGGTTATTAACCGCTACAGTAATTAAGGGGTTAACCCACCCTCACCCACCACTTGGGACACCTACATACCCTCCCACACTAACCCCTCACCCCATGAGGCCTAACCCCCCTCACCCACTACCCACAACAACATACCGTTGGGGAACCCCCCCCCATCCCCAGTACCCACAATAAAAACAATACAGTGACCATCACCACAATAAACATCATTATATTTATTAAATACATTACCCACCCCCTGTGCCCCTCATAAATACAAGATTCATCCTTTTACAAACAGGGTTCATAACGCAGCCCCACGCGAGTCCCCGGTGTGCTGGCGGGTCACATGACAGACCTACAGGGTACCAGCAGCCCTTTTCAAACAGGTTCTGGAGGCCTACTGGTGGGTCCCGCCAGCCCCATGGCCCCCAGGTGGTCTCTTGGGTCACCGTGGGCCACAATTGGGTCCCCACGGTAGGCCCGCGGATGTCTGGGAGCCCCGGGTCAGACCCACAGGTGTCTGAGGGGCCTCGGGTGGTTCCGAGCAAGAATGTTGCTGGCGACGGAGACTTCTTCTTGATGAGGTCAGTAGCACTTTATTATTTATTTGAATATGCTAGTTAATGTTTTTAATAATGGGCAATTAATCTATTATCCATATCTGGATAATAGTTATTTTGCACATTATTGTACTGTAGGTGTTGGGGGGGGGGGTGTATGTATTGAATGTATAGGCCAGGTTTATTTTTTTTACATTCAGGGTTTGTTCCGTGGTTCCGCGTGAGACCTCTGGAGACCACCTGTGGTTTTCTCGGGTATCTCACGGGTATCAGGCTGGTGGTTCCACGGGTGACACATGCAGGGATGAAGCGGTGGCCTCACATCTGTGGGGGCACCGCGGACCCGTAATCTGCGGGGATGAAGCTGTGTGGTCCCACTTCTGTGGGGGCACCGCCGACCCGTAGGTGCGGGGATGAAGATGTGTGATCCCACTTCTGTGGGGGCACCGCGGACCCGTAGTGACCACCCGTGAGTTCCCCAGACCCCCATGGGAACCACCCGAGGCCCCGCAGACACCTGTGAGTCTGACCCGGGGCTCCCAGACATCCGCGGGCCTACCGTGGGGACACAATTGTGGCCCACGGTGACCCAAGGAGACCACCTGGGGGCCATGGTGCTGGCGGGACCCACCAGCAGGCGTCCAGAACCTGTTTGAAAAGGGCTGCTGGTACCCTGTAGGTTGTCAGGTGCCCCGCCAGCCCACCGGGAACTCGTGTGGGACTGCATTATGAACCCTGTTTGTAAAAGTATAAATCTTGTATTTATGGGGGGGCACAGGGGGTGGGTAATGCATTTAATAAATATAATGATGTTTATTGTGGGTCACTGTATTGTTTTTATTGTGGATACTGAGGGTGGGGGGGGTTCCCCAACGGTATGTGGGTAGGCCTCCCTTGTGGGTAGTGGGTGAGGGGGGTTAGGCCTCACGGGGTGAGGGGTTAGTGTGGGAGGGTATGTAGGCATCCCGAGTGGTGGGTGAGGGTGGGTTAACCCCTTAATGACTGTAGCGGTTAATAACCGCTATGGTGATTAAGGGGTTAGGGGACATTACTTTGGATGTTTTCATTTTTGTGTCTGTTTTGCAGAAGCGGAGGGGCCATGGCCAGGATGGGGGGGGGGGGTAATTGTATGTGGGTAGTGGGTGAGGGTGGTTAGACCTCACAGTACTGTATGCACATCGGGTCCCCCCCCACACATTTACATAAACTGCACTCACAGCAACACAGGCAGGGAGATTTAACAGACACATTAGGGGGAGGGGACTTTACACAGATCACACTCAAGAAGGTGGGGTTATAACCCACTCCCCCTCCCCACATTTACATAAACTGCACTCACAGCAACACAGGCAGTGAGATTTAACAGACACATTAGTGGGGGGGGCTTTATACAGATTACACTCAAGGCAGGGAGATTTAACAGAAACATTAGGGGGGAGGGGGCTTTACACAGATTACACTCAAGGCAGGGAGATTTAACAGAAACATTAGGGGGGAGGGGGCTTTACACAGATTACACTCAAGTCAGGGAGATACAGGGGATGTACTGTACTGTATGTTGTTTATTGCAATGCATCAATGTGTGTACAGTATAATGTTTTTTTACAATTAGATAGATATCATCCTTGGCATTGTAAGGGTTAGCCTTGGTTTTAAATTTTGTTTTCTGGTTGGTACTTATATATTGATTTTTGTTTACTTGATTGGTTAAAATAGTTGACTTGTTTGGAGTTATCTGTATTTGGCTTGCAATGATATTGTTCACATTCATTTGCAGAATGTATATGGTGCATAGATTTTATGCATCATAAATACAATGTAAATGCAATGTATTGATGGGAATGTGAGGTTTTTCATTGGCATTTGATGATATTGATTGTAAGATCAGTTAGGATTATTAAAGGAAATTCATTGTAATGTAGTGTGTCTGTATGGAGAAGTGTTATTTGTAGTACAGTATCATTTTGATAACCCTTCTATATTTATTTGTATATTGGTTCATCATGTGTGTGTATATACTGTGTGTATATATATATATATATATATATATATATATATATATATATATATATATATATATATATATATATATATATATATATATATGTATAGGGATTGTTGTTATATATATATTGTGACAAAGTCACTGACTCAGTAGGCTGGAATAGTGAATGGAGAGACGCTGCAGCCAGTTCACAGAGTGTTAATCTCCTCAGACGGAAGGAAGCACACCTGCAGCCTAATTAAGCAGGAGGCCAGAGAGACTGCAGGTTTAAAAGCAGGAAGTGACACACACACAGGGAGCTTGTTTTTCCACAGGAATGTGGAGAGAACTCTCCCGGCTTGGAAGCCGTAGCAGCTGCTGCTGCTCTGGTCCCGCAGTCCTGCGAGGAGCTCTGCTGCTGGGACCAGCTGGGACCCCAACCCAGGGTAAAGATAAAGATACAGATTGCTGCGAGGCTGGACAAAGCCTGCTCCCCGGAACCGTGTTCCTGTTTGCTGCAGGAGCTGCTATACAGATAAGACTTTATTCTTATACGTATCGGTTAACCTTTGTGTAGCATGTTTTGGGCATGACCAGATAAGCTGGCTGCCTTGTTAGTAAGGGCTCAAGAAGTGAGTTAGTTTCCCTAAAGGGAACAGGCTTTAATTTTCAAGAAAGTAGTTTCTTAAAGGGACAGTGCACCCGTACTTTATTTTGATTGTGGTTAATAAACCACTATAGTTGAACGTTTCCCACTGTGTCTAGCGTCTTACTGACCCCGCCGTGAGGCTGTCCTGCCACAATATATATATATATATATATATACATATATATATTTATTTATATTCATGTATTTATTTATTTATTTAGATTTATTTATTTATTTTTTGGGCGGCTGCTGTGCGTGAATTTTTTTTATTGTCGGTAGCGGGGGTCGGTGAAGGGGGTATTTGGCCCTTGGTGTGAGTTTACGACTTGCGGGGGGGTTGCGGTGCACTTAACCCCTTCACGACCATAGCAGTTAATACCGCTATGGTCGTGAAGGGGTTTAGTGCACCCGCTACCCCCCCGCAAGCCCTAAACAACCACCGTTGGGGCTAATACCCCCTTCACCCACCTCCGCTACCCACAATAAAAAAAATTCACACAAAGCAGCGGCACAATTAATAAATAAATCTAAATAAATAAATAAATACATGAATATAAATAAATACATTTAAAATACATTTTTATTCATAGTGTAGATGTGCAGGGGGTCTCCGGAGCTGAATCGCTTTGGTTTTAGGTCGGGGGACCCCCTGCTTCCCGAGATACAGGCCCCTTTATGGGGTGCTGGTATCCCTCTGCTTTGTTTACATGCCGCGGTCACGTGATCGGGACCTTTAAATTCAGAGGGATACCGGCACCTCATAAAGGGGCCTGTATCTCGGGGAGCAGGGGGTCCCCGGACCTGAAACCAACGCGGTTCAGCTCCGGAGACCCCCTGCACATCTACACTATGAATAAAAATGTATTTTAAATTTATTTATTTATATTCATGTATTTATTTATTTAGATTTATTTATTTATTTTTTGGGCGGCTGCTGTGTGTGAATTTTGTTTATTGTGGGTAGCGGTGGTGGGTGAAGGGGGTATTAGCCCCAACGATGGTTGTTTAGGGCTTGCGGGGGGTAGCGGGAGGGGTTAACCCCTTCATGACCGTAGCGGTATTAACTGCTATGGCCATGAAGGGGTTAAGTGCACCCGCAACCCTCCCGCAAGTCCTAAACTCACACCAAGGGCCAAATTCCCCCTTCACCCACCCCCGCTACCCACAATAAAGCGGGCACGGTGGGTTAACCCCTTCATTGCCTTAGCGGCTCTCAGCTATGGTAATGAAGCAGCATTTCTGTATTTTTAATAATATTGTGCAGGAGCAGGGGGTCCCCTGAGCTTTGATTTGTGGCTCAGGGAACCCCCTGCTCACTGTACAATATTATTAAAAATACAGTCATGCTGCTTCGTTACCATAGCACATAGCCGCAAAGGTAACGAACGAGTGTTTATATATTATTATATGTGTTTTATTCATACTGTTGATGTGCAGAGGGTCTCCGGAGCTGAACCGCTGTGGTTTTAGGTCCGGGGACCCCCTGCTTCCTGAGATACAGGCCCCTTTAGGGGGTGCCGGTAACCCTCTGCTTTGTTTACATGCCGCGGTCACGTGATCGGGACCTTTAAATGCAGAGGGATACCGGCACCTCATTAAGGGGGCTGTATCTTGGGAAGCAGGGGGTCCCCGGACCTGAAACCAACGCGGTTCAGCTCCGGAGACCCCTTGCACATATTCACTATGAATAAAAATGTATTTTAAATAATTTTTAATGTGCCGATGTTTGCGCAGAGAGAGCAGCGGTTCTCTCTCTGCTGCAAACACATCTCGCCCCCGCCGGCCTATAGTATCATTGATGTGCATATACAGTACTGTATGTGTACAGTACTGTATGTTAGGGATTATAGGGGTTGTTGTTATACAGTATATATATATATATATATATATATATATATATATATATATATATATATATATATATATATATATATATATATATATATATATATATATATATATACACACACAGTATATACACACACATGATGAACCAATATACAAATAAATATAGAAGGGTTATCAAAATGAGTATATACTATATGAGGAATACAGAGCCACACTTTCCTGAACTCTCTAAGGACGTATGATACCCGTTGGCCTTCTCTACTAGCTGGGACGCGGACCCATCCTGTTCCGAGACCGGACTGCATTAAAGACACAAAGCAAGAACCGGATGGTGGTGATTATAATCACACAATGCCTTTATTACTTGTACCCTTGTGAGTGCATTTTAACCACCCCCCTTACCCCCCCTTCCCTCATTAAATTACCTTTTTACGCTATGGGGCGTGCGCTCTCTCCTCTTTTTTTTTTTTAGATTTCCTGTGGACGTGGTTTGTCCATCTTTGAGAGCAGCCGAAGTTCCCCTGCACATGTATCCATTTCATTTTGGACTTACAATTGAGGACTGGTTTATCCTTTTTCTTTAGTTATTTGTTTTTTCTTTTTAATTATAATAAGCATTTTTATATATATTTTATATGTACACAGTTGTTTAAGTTAAGTGTTTAGTCTTGTTTACATTCCAGGTGTTTTATGAGTATTTGCTAGCTAATTATGTACTATTAATAGGAGTTCATTCTTAATTTATAATCCTATTTTCACTTCATACTATATTACACCCCCCCGTTTTTTATACAAATTTTAGATTAATAGTTTTGATTATACCCAATTGGTTCAGAGGCGCAGCTTTTTCCTTTTGCTTTGTTTCAATATTCAACCTCACAGCCGCAGCCTCTGTCCCAGAAAAGGCTATTCATTTTATCTTTCAAAATGATGCAATCTGCTAAAGAGAGGCACTCCAGAAGGAGTGGGCTCGTCCCCTCACCAACTGTTGAGGATAATATGGATACTGAGAACAAAATTGATATAAAGGGAAACTTTTTTACATTAGAAACATTGATGAAGGATGAGATGAGACACTGGTGGGACGCATGTTCCTTGCAAGATTACATAGACCGTAAGATTATCCCCAGAGGTCTAAGGGTAACGAAGTCCCCTACATTTGAAACAAATCTAGATTTTACTAGGGAATGGAATGAGACACTAGATAGGTGCTCATTCTCATTGATGAGACTTTTAATTAATTTTAGAGACACGAAAGTGAAAGAATTGGAGTCAGAGATTGAAAAAATACAAATGACATTAAAACCTTACTGTGACACTGAGGAATTTAAGGAGTATGATGAAAAAACAAGTAGGAGGGTAATCACCTTTGAAAAGGAGGTTATTGATAGAAAAGATATAAAGTTGAATCGTGATAAGGAGGACTATGCCACGAATAAGGTGAGGGTCTGGAAACGGACAAAAAATCACAATCATAGGAGGGGGGGGAGATACAGCTCAGGTTCACGCACACGGGGAGGTGGTACCTACCAATCCAGAGATACATCTAGCCACAACCCATCACGTCATGCTGGGCATCAGGGAGCCAGGGGTTCCTCCAGTGGCCCTCCAGAGGTTCACACCAGTGGGGGCTACACAGTCCTCGAGGTGGAGCCACTTCCTGGGGACCATTCAGGGAGTCCCAGTGGCACTGAGGTCCGGGTGTCAAGTGGGATGTCAGCGGATATTGGTAGAGGTGCTAGATCCTAAGAACCCAACACCACACATAGGTCAGCTCATTTTTTAGAGAAGGGTGCGGGGCGGGAGGGGGGGCCGAGGGGGAAAGATCCAGACAAACATTACCCCTTATGGGATCGAGATGCCCCGAACAGACCAACGGGTCAGGGCAAAAGAGGAGCAGAGGAGTTAGGGCAGGCAGAGTCGTCCAGAGGAAGAAGAAAAACAGAGGAGGATTAGCGACACCATCTGTGAGTAGTAATATATTCAACCTCTCATCTACTGTACTGACAGATTGTGAAAAATCTTTATTGGAGAGGGGTTTAACTTTTGCCCCCAATACGGGTCCGAATTTATTTCAATTGTTTATTGATCTAAACAGTTTCATTCTAAAAATGACTCTAAATCGACATTTTAAAATACAAGAGAACAATATCAAATCCTTTAATCCTGTCACTATTTTCAATACACAGGAAACAGCTTGTGTTGAGACACTCACGTCACTGCTGAGAGAGTCGGGCTCATTATCGGGATCACAAGCCTCAATAGACAACCTTGAACTGTCCATCCATCCAACCGGGTCTGTGGAAGTTGACTTACATGATGATCTAAATATACTATTTTCACCTTTTAAACCCAGGTCAGTCTTCTTCCCCTACCAATCTAAGGGAGGATTTGTGGACACGTTTTATAACTTGGTTCTACGAGATTTCGAGTCACTGTGTGCTAAACCAACTAAATTCAATCATAATTTGTCTAGAGGTGAGCTGGACGCATTGGGCAAACTAAGAGCCAACCATGATATTGTTATCCGGCAGGCTGATAAGGGGGGAGGCATAGTCATCCAGGACTTATCTGCGTATCTCTTGGAGGCACGTAGACTCCTGGGTGACTCTGCTTCCTACACCTTGTTGGAGTCAGACCCAGTGGACACTTACCAGTTGTTGTTGAAGGAACTCCTCACCACTGCACAGGGAGATGGGATTATTTCTAAATCGGAATTTAAATTTTTGTTTACCTCACATCCACGCACTCCCATTTTTTATCACTTACCTAAGGTGCATAAGTCCTTGTCCAATCCCCCTGGCAGACCCATAGTTTCGGGGGTGGAGTCGATGACATCGAGTCTATCCCAATATGTTGATTATTTTCTCCATCCCTATGTAGTTAAGCTTAGGTCCCATGTTAGGGATACACTCCATGTCATCGACTCCATCTCTGATATTAAGTGGAAGTCCACTTATCTATGGGCCACATGTGATGTCACATCACTATATACCTGTATTCAACATGCCAGGGGGTTAGAAGCAATTAAATACTGGCTGGACACGGACTTATCATTTCCAGATAAGCACAAGCACTTTATTTTGCAAAGTATTCATTTTATTCTCACTCACAATTATTTTTTATTTGAAGATAATTATCACTTACAAATCTGTGGAACGGCCATGGGCACGAGATTCGCTCCTAGCTACGCTAACCTCTTCATGGGGTACTGGGAGGAGTCCCATGTGTGGCTAAATGACACACTTGGGGCGGGTCTCGTGTACTATGGTCGCTTCATAGATGATATTATTATCATTTGGGATGGTGAAGAGTCTAATCTATCTGGCATCTTGAGTTCCTTCAACAACAATCTATTTGGATTAAAATTCACTTTTGAAATTGATGCAGTGTCCACTGTGTTTTTGGATCTGGCCCTTAGTACAGACGCAGACTTGAATATTATCACCTCCACACATTTCAAGTCTGTGTCTGTAAACAGCTATGTCCATGCGTCCAGCAATCATCACAAGCAGTGGCTCGACAATGTTCCCTTGGGACAGTTTCATAGAATACGGAGGAACTGCTCAAGGGACATGGAATTTAAAAGCCAATCTGAAACACTCAGTGATAAATTTATAGCTAAAGGATATGATCCTGATTTGATCTCGGAGGCTCTTAGTAAGGTTAGCTCCATTGACAGATCTGTTCTATTGGATAAATCTAAGAAGAAAGGAGACAAGGGGGTTCGCTTGAGTTATGACACTCCAGTGGAACCCATGAATACAGAGGTGTCCACTTTGAGGTTTATAACAACTTATAACCAGTCTTATAGATCTATTAACAAAATTTTGAACAATCACTGGTCTATCCTCAAGTGTGATCCCCATCTAGGATCTTGTCTGCCAGCAAGAGCTAAAATAGTGTACAGAAAGGCAAGAAGCATGAAGAGTCTGCTAGCCCCCACGAAACTTAGGTCATCCTTGTCTAATACTATCACTCCTAAGGGTCCATTAGGTAATCATCAGTGTGGATGTAATCGGTGTATTACCTGCAGGCATCTCCAGAAAGAAACGCTGATTGATTCTCCAAGCAGAGGTACCACATATCCCTTCACTAGTTATATTGACTGTCTTAGCACATATGTGGTATATCTTATACAGTGTGGATGCAGCCAAAAATATGTTGGACGTACCACCAGAACTCTTGGCACTCGCTTCCTGGAACACAGGAGAAATGTGATTAAAGGTCTCAACTCCCACAGTGTCTCTCGACACTTTAAACTATATCATCAACAAGATCCAAAAACAATGACAGTAATGGGAATTGAGACCATTTCTCCTTGTACTCTAGGAGGCGACCGCTTCAAGACCCTCTGCAAGCGGGAAACCTTTTGGATCCACCAGTTGGGGACTCTTAGTCCAGGTGGATTAAATGAATGCCTGGACGTCAGTACATTAGTTTAAATTTAGTCCTTGGACGGCCCTTCCTCTCCAGGAGTTCTTCTGCATTCCTCTGCCATCTTTTGTCTGGGTCTTTCCTTTCGTTGGCCTCTCCTCGTGTCGGGCACTTTTTTGTTTGTTTTCATTTGAGGTGGTTCTTTGGTTAAATCAATTTATCATATTTATACTTTTATCTAAGTAGTTTCGTCACTATATTTATACAATCACCTTCTAGCACTCTTTTATATATATATTTTTTATATATATAATTTTTTTATATAATTTTCAATATATATTCAATTATTAATATATAGTTTCACATACACCTTCACAGAGATATCACGTTCACGTTCACTAATATATAAAAATATAAATAATTATAGAATAGTTGTTAATAATTACACTGGCGACACAGTTTATTGCACTGCGGCCAGATCCGCAAGCCGGGAGATTTCCCGGCTTGCTAGTGGCCGCCCCTCGGCGTGCCGCGCGTCACGCGTCATCGGGAGCGTGCGCCCCCTGCACGCGCGTCCAGGGCTCCCCGAGGGAGCCCTGGTGTCCCGCGATGTGGGGGACGGCGGCAGGGGGTTCCGGGGGACCCGGCGGACCCGGCAGCGGGAGGGAGAGCGCCCCGATCGGAGGGCGCTCTTCCGCTGCTTCGGCGCGCGCCCGTCACCTTCCGGCGCGCGCCAGGCTACTGCTGCGGCCGAGAACGGGCAAATGCTCGAATAAACTCGGCCGCAGCAGTATGTATATTATGTCCACTTGGGATACACTTTTAAACACAAAGAATGTGTAGTCATTCACATAGATCTGTGATAGATTACATTATATATAATATAGTTATCTTAACACATCTTTATCATTTGTAGTTTTAACTACAATAATTTTTATAAATACAGTTTGATAATATTCATTTATGAATTCATTAATAGGTATTTAGATAATGATTTTGAGCTGTCTATCTCTCCCCCCCTCCAGGTACCACCTTTTGACGTGGCATAAGGAATCTGTTTTCACGTTTTCAATATATTAAACTAATCCAATGGTTTGATTTATCCAGTGGGATTATATTTCCTTGTGGGATCACCTGTCCATTAACATTCTGATTTTTTATAATAATATAGGTTTGAAGTTAAATAATTTGTGGTTTTTAATTATTCATTAGCATACTCCTTGAATTCTGATGCAAATTTGTTTTTGCCTGTTTTGTATTGTCCCTTATATGGGAATAGTATTGTTACATAAATAATTCATTAAGGGTCTATTAGGGTCTATATATCTTTAGTCATGCTAGGATATCATTCTTTATATATATTTATTTCTTGGTTTGGTATATTATTTAGGTATGTCCCTGCATGAGTTTATATCTGATATGTTATAGGATATATGTGTCCCTTGGGTCCGGCAATGTCTAGTATTTAGTCACACATATGTATAACCAATCTCCTTCAATGAGGCAAATAGTTTTTATTAGGCACTTTTAGAGTGTATTAGTATTGTGGACAATTGTATTGAGTTGCAAGCATCAACAGCTGATGAGGGGCGTTCTGTTGATTAAGCGGCATTGGTTCGTGTATTTAAATAGCGGACAGACCCTCTCTCAGTACCGCCCTTTGAGAAAGTCACCCGCCGAGTGACGAAACGCGTAAGGGAGCGTCATTACGTCAGACGCTACGACATTACGTCATCATACAGCGCAGAGAACAGACCGAGATCTGCGCCGATGCTACGGAGGCTTGAGGAATACAGAGCCACACTTTCCTGAACTCTCTAAGGACGTATGATACCCGTTGGCCTTCTCTACTAGCTGGGACGCGGACCCATCCTGTTCCGAGACCGGACTGCATTAAAGACACAAAGCAAGAACCGGATGGTGGTGATTATAATCACACAATGCCTTTATTACTTGTACCCTTGTGAGTGCATTTTAACCACCCCCCTTACCCCCCCTTCCCTCATTAAATTACCTTTTTACGCTATGGGGCGTGCGCTCTCTCCTCTTTTTTTCTTTTAGATTTCCTGTGGACGTGGTTTGTCCATCTTTGAGAGCAGCCGAAGTTCCCCTGCACAAGTATGCATTTCATTTTGGACTTACAATTGAGGACTGGTTTATCCTTTTTCTTTAGTTATTTGTTTTTTCTTTTTAATTATAATAAGCATTTTTATATATATTTTATATGTACACAGTTGTTTAAGTTAAGTGTTTAGTCTTGTTCACATTCCAGGTGTTTTATGAGTATTTGCTAGCTAATTATGTACTATTAATAGGAGTTCATTCTTAATTTATAATCCTATTTTCACTTCATACTATATTACACCCCCCCGTTTTTTATACAAATTTTAGATTAATAGTTTTGATTATACCCAATTGGTTCAGAGGCGCAGCTTTTTCCTTTTGCTTTATATATATATATATATATATATATATATATATATATATATATATATATATATATATATACATATATATATATATATATATATATATATATATATATATATAGTTTAGTTATGGTGAGTAAAGAAAGTGACAAAACCCCTCCACAGGAAAGCAAATATGCAAATATAGCTGTATGCTCATCTGCATGTCTGAGGCAAAAAGTGACACTGTGTGCTCATTTGCATGTCATTTCCCAGAATCCCTTGCTGCAGTGGAAGTGCTGTATGCTGGGTGATAATGGGGAAAGGCGGGGTTGCAGACCTGCCTAAGACATGCAGATGAGCATACAGCTATATTTGCATATATATATATATATATATATATATATATATATATATATATATATATATATATACTGCATTACAATTCATGAATTTATGCCATCTGGCGGACACGCGAAGCCTTGCAGCCTATTAAATCCTGAACCATTATCAATTAACACATCAACCGCGCGTCAGCAAGGCATGACCCTTGGCTGGGAACGCGGCATGCTCCGGGTGAACAGCGTCGCATTCCAGGAACAAGCCAGGGACAAACCGGTGATTTGTTAGAATAAAGTGTGCCGCAACAGTAGCAATGTTCAGCATTTTGAGCAACTCCCGGATCAGAGTGCTCTCAAAATCGCAACCTTGGTCTGAGTGAAGCCGATTTGGAAGACCGTAATGAAGGAAGTACTTCTCCCATAATATTTTTGCCACTGTGATGGCTTTCTGGTCTTTTCCGGGGAAGGCCTGAGCATACCGAGTGTAATGGTCCGTGATGACCAGCACGTTGCATATTCCTCGGCTATCGGGCTCAATGCACAAAAAGTCCATACACACTAGGTCCATTGGACCAGAACTCTTCAGATGGGCCATGGGCGCAGCTCTTGTAGGCAAGGTCTTGCGTTGAATACACCGAGAACAATGGGGGCAGTGTTGTTCTACCGCTTCCCGCATCCTGGGCCAGAAGAAACGATCTCTGATCAATCCAAAGGTCTTCTCTACTCCGAGATGCCCATGTTCATCATGTAGCGACTTCAACACCATATATCTTAAGTTTGGGGTAGAACCAGTTGTCGCCTATCAGGGTGGTCGTGATATGGTACTACCCTATTGAGCAAGCAGTTGTCAATCTCAAACTTGTCCACCTCACGCATTAGCAATGCTACCATGTCTCGGGAGCACGTTTCAGTAAGGCTGGATTCTTTCTTTGAACAGCTTGCCGAATGATGCTGATTACTGGGTCTCTCATTTGGTAGTCCACTAGGTCTTTCCATCCTATGACCTTATCATGCATTATGTTCATTCCCTTGGGATCGCAGTAGGCGGCGGGGATAGCCTGCGACCGGCACCCTAAGGAATCCGCAACCCGCAATTCGGAGAAGGCCACTTTATCATTAATGACGGCTGCTATGCTACACATTGCTTGCATACCTGGTCCTGGTATCTCTTCCCATTCATCATCATCGGGAGTAGCCCTTAGACCTGGTCGGCGTGATAGTGCGTCAGCTCCAATGTTCAAAGGCCCCGGCTTATACTTCAGAGAAAATTGGTAATTACATAGCATTGCCAGCCATCGATGTCCTGCTGCATCCAATTTTCAGAGGTATTGATGTACGTGAGGGGGTTGTTATCCGTCCTTACCTCAAACGTGACACCGTAGAGGTAATCATGGAGTTTTTCTGTAATTGCCCATTTGAGAGCCAGGAACTCTAACTTGTGTACGGGGTACTTTTGTTCACTGGGGGTCAGACTGCGGCTGACATAGGCTACAGGTCGAAGACCCTCCGGGTGCTTCTGATGTAAGACAGCGCCCAGTCCATTGAGGCTGGCATCCACATGCAGAACGTATGGTTGTTCGGGGTCAGCATACGCAAGCACTGGTGCTTCAGTCAGGCTTTTCTTCAAGTTCAGGAAGGCCTGTTCACACTCGGACGTCCACTTATCGCCAAACGCTTCACGGGCCGACGTGGCCTTCCTTCCGGTGTCTTCGGGGTATATCTTCAAGAGGTTGTTCAGGGGTTTGGCTTGACTAGAGTACCCTTCCACGAAGCGACGGTAATACCGACAGAACCCCAGGAAGGATCGCAGTTCCGTGACATTTTTGGGACGCGGACAGTTCACTACCGCTTCTACTTTGGCCGGATCGGTAGCAATTCCTTGAGTAGACACGATGTGTCCCACGTAAGTCACCGAGGTGTGACAGAACCGACCCTTGTCGAGGGACAACTTCAATCCTTCTTTTCCAAGACGGTCTATCACCTTAAGCAGCCTCTCTTCGTGCTCCTCCAGGGTCTTCCCGAAGACGATGATGTCGTCCAGGTAGACAAGACACTCCCGAGGGTTCATGTCCCTGATTATTTTTTCCATCAGTCGCTGGAAGGTGGCAGGAGCTCTACATATACCTTGGGGCATACGTGTAAATTGGTAGAAGCCCAGGGGGCAGACGAAGGCTGTCTTTTCCTGATTCTCTGCACTCATAGGTACCTGGTAGTACCCAGATCGTAAGTCGAGCACACTGAACCACTGGCTCCCGGTTAGAGCATTCAGAATCTCTTCAATGCGAGGAAGGTTGTACTGGTCGGGTACTGTATGATGATTCAGGGTTTGATAATCGACACACAGTCTTACAGATCCGTTCTTCTTCCTTACCACCACTATGGGTGAGGCATAAGGACTCTGAGACTCCGTCAAAATCCCAGCAGTCTCCATTTCTTTCAGGACATTCCTTACATCATCCACATCCCTGGGGCGATGCGACGAGAGCGTTCACGAAACGGAGTGGCGTCACTCAACCTAATGGTGTGTTGGGTGCTGCATCCATTTCACTTGTGGAAAACACCACCCTTCGTTCATTCAGCTTGGCCGTCAGTTGACCCTTCCACTCAGTCGGCAGCGTCGAGTCCCCAAAGTTGAAATCCAGATCAACTAACTGCTCGCCCACTGTAGCGGCGTTCACCTGCGGCGCTGTTTCCACAGGGCTGAACGGATATATGCATCCCAAACTTCGTCCGACATCAAGCTCCATCGGGAACGGGGAGAGGTTCTGCACATACAGTATACGTAGGTCCAGGGAGGAATTTTAGTCTTCCACTCTCTCACTTCGGGTATTACCCTATACCCTCTCTGAGCCTCTTCCTCAGGGGTACTCTCCAGAGAGAACAGGTGGTCGGTATCATCTCGATCGGGATAACAGCACCAGACGACCATACGTTGCACTCCCCCTGGTAAAATGGTCGTCCGTCCGCGTTGACGATTGTAGAGGTTCTCGTGCCGCTCTAAGGCATATACTCGGTTGCACTCTTCCCGCAATACAGGGTCAAGGAGTGGACTAGCCATAGGTAATTCGTTGGTCACTTTCATGTAGGCTCGGATTACGGCTCGTACTATATCAATATTCGTCCCCAAGATGATCGGGTACTGACACTGGCCTTGGGGCTTCGGACATACCATTGCCTCCACATGGATGGGATGTTTCTTGCCTGTGTTCAGTTGGACTATATCCAGTTGAACTCTCACGATCCCATTGATGGGGTAATCTTCATTACTTAACCCCCTCACCTTCATATGTTCCGCTTACCGCATGGGGCAGTGGTGGAGATGTTGGTCATAGAATTGCCGGTATATTATGGTCACTTGGGATCCAGTGTCCAGCAGAGCAGAGGCATAGATTCCTTCTACTACCACACGCACGATAGCAGAGGGGCCTACCTGACTGTAAGTATCCCCGGGTGGAGTCCCATCGTCGGAACTTAGGTCAGTAGGTTCTTCAGGAGGTGCAGGGGTGGCCTCGGATGTCTCGGCTTCGGTGGTCTGTACCCAGCAGATCATGGCCTTAGCGTAACGTCCCTTACTTGGAGGTTTTTCGTCGGGATCTTCCTTCTCAGAACAGTCCCTGAGGAAGTGGCCTCTTCGACTGCTACCATAGCAGACGACTTCGCCGGGTTCAGGGCGGCCCGGGTACGGGGAAGATTGTTTCCTCTGGATTTGGAGACCGGGATCTTGGGTGAGGCCTCCTCTTCCTGACTTGGAGGTTTCTTGGCCTTTGGCGCAGAAGCCCCCTGAGGTTCACTCTTTGGAGACTCCTTAGTCTTCTTGGAAGTATGCAACTGGGCGTAGACCTCATGTTCTTTTATCTCATCCATTAGCTCCTCCCAGGAAGGGTGGTCACCTCGCATCAGAGAACGCCTCATCATGAGTACAATAGGATTAGTGGGAAGGGCTCCACTCAGGAATTGCGCGCGGCGATACTCATCCACCTCTGCGGCGGTAATACGTTTTCGCTTACGCAGTTCCCATAAGACCGATTGAATCCTCTGTAGGAAGTCAGATAGATCCTCTCCCACTTTTTGGCAAAGGTTGTAGTATCTCTTCATCAATTGTCCTATGTCTTCGGTTTGCTCGTAGGCCCGCACAAGAGTCTCTAGCATCTGATGTGCGGTAACGTCCGCATGCTGATCTTTACACATCTGTATTGTGATGAACGCGGGAGGACATAGGCATTCCATTATGCGTTGCCGCTTCACCGACTCAGAGCATGTCCATTCTTCTAGGACCTGAGAAGTGTATTCTCTCCAGACTTCAAACGCTTCTTCGCCAGTCGGGGTCGGCTTGGTCCCTGAAAAGATCTTTAACTTGCGATACTGCTGCGGGGCCGGAGATTCGGATTTGGAAGCCCCAATTTGTAGGATAGCCTGAGCTAGCATTCGGATATCATCCCCACGTTTAGAGGACGAGCTGGCAATACTTAACGGTGGACTGTAGTCTGTGAGGTGATGTATGCATAGCAACCTCTTGCAAGTTCGTGTGAGAGCTGCGTGGCTCGGATTTTATAGGCAGTTCAGGGTAGACAACAATACAGCAGGAACTTGTAGGCCTCGCGAGCCACAAACTGGATGGGCCCCGGTCTTCGGATATATCTTGCCCTATAGTCACTAACACGGAGCAACACTCTTGGACCCCATCCTTACGTCGTTCCAACACTTTTATTTTGGCGGCATCCCGGATATTTGGGTGCTGCCTCAAGGCCATTTGTATTGCCAAAGACGGAGTATCAGCAGGATGCGGCTCACCACGAGCGTGTGAAGCGGCGGCACTTGCAGCTCTACGGCCCAGTCATACACTTCTGAGCATGACGGTAATGGTGGTGACATCATTAATAACTGAGTGGGACACCCCAGGTCTGAGATCTCAGCAGCGCCTCCAAATGTAACGGGTATTCCCCCAACCAAACGCATATAGAGTGTATGTGAGGGGATCCTATCTGTTACCAGGTGTGGTGCTTATACCTGCAGGTTCACAAGAGGCCTGAGCCTCCGCTTGCTTGGTACCTGGGTTGCTCTCTGGAATGTTTCTTGATCAGCGCCTCCACCTGTGCAGGATTCTAGGAGTATAGAATGTCCCCTACACAGGACCAGCATATTGTAATCACATACACTGGAGTATAGGTATAACCATTTACTATATGCAGCATCAACATAACACAACACATTAAGCATATGTTATCAACTCAATAACTGTACCAAAGTCTCAAGTGTCAGTCACTCCCGCTTAGGAGCGTATACCCCGTGCCCACCACCATGTACCCCCACACCGTGTCCACGGTATAACCCCCTTGTCCCATGGTCAGCGCTGCCACTATGTGTGAGTACTTTGTTGGTGCACTTATAACGATACCTGCCTGGTGCAGCGGCACCTGGCTTTAAAGAATCTTCTCAAAGGATCAGACGAGTTCCTGTACGACATCCAGGATCCACCCGCGTGGTGATCCGTCAGGGACGATCCCACCCTGAAGATAGTCCAGCTCTCTTTAATGGCGTAGGCTTGAGCCCAAGCCTCTTGGCGGGAAGCGCAGCGTCTGCTGTGTCCCTAACTAGCAAGCCGCTAATGGGGCAGGTTCAATAACCTAGGGCCTGTCCCTACAGCACCACAAGCTATAAGGTGACTCAGGACCTATCTGGGGCTTAGGGGGGGTTTACTGGCCTAATGCAGCGGGTCACAGACCCCTGCACTCACCTCCTTCCCCTAGCTCTTCCTGGTCTGTATTGCCTCGCTTCTCCAGCGTGCAAAATGTATCTATTCCCTGCAAGCAGGGAGCTCCTGTAGCCCTATTGGCTCCCTGGCATCACATGGGGTGCTGCTGAGGCTCATGGGACTTGTAGTCCCTTCCAAGAGCCTTCCCTGGTAGGCTAGCGTTCGCGCGCTTATACTGCGCATGCGCAACTCATCAGGGCCACCGGCACTAACTGCGCATGCGCGAACTCGCGCAACATGGCGGCGCCCTGCACGGGAGCCGCCGGGGACCTCTGGAGCATTGGAGCACTCCCTGCTCGGCCCCCACACTCCAGAATGGCCGTCGGGTCTGCCGCTTGGCTCCGGCAGCACCCACCATCGATCACGGCCATAGAGGTGATGGGGGTCGCAGGGCAACAAGGGGTGACCTGGCTACATACATACAGTTTATATATATATATATATATATTTCAGAACAAGACAAAAATGTTTAAAGGAGCGCCTAATATAACAACCTGCCTAACTGTGAGTAGGTCTAACCTACTATGTTAGAACAACCTATGGGGTGGCCAAGGGAGGTTAAATATAAAATAGAACCTATGTCTCTTTAAGATAAAACATGTAAAACAAAATTATAACTTTAATATAGAATGTATATAAGGAAAAAACATATGAAAAAATATATATGAAAAAATATAAAAAATGTATATGAAAAATATTCGATGGAAAAGTCCATAAAACCTTAAAAAACCTTAAAAAACCTTTAAAAAACACAGAGTCCCGTTCCAGATAAATGCATCCAGGTATATGGCAGCCCGTTTGGAAGGGATCACAACTCCCTATAGATACCTATGGAAGAAAAGAAAAGAAAAAACAGGCGCACACCTAGTGCATTAAAGTATAACAATAAATTTATGGAACATTAAAGACAGACAAATGCCCACTCACAAGTGTAACGGTAATTAATGCAGTTATGAGATAGGCCCTCATAAGCCAGTGGTAGCGTCCGGATCAGCAATGGTGTCCTCTCCTGCACACACGTTGCGCTGTCTACTTCTGCCGGAAGTGACGTCCACCCGGTCAGGTGCCTCGCAAAAGGAAATCCCTCCGGGACCTTCAGCTGCCTGCTTCTGGCTGCTGCACCACCAGGGGAAACGGAGATGGGTCCGCTCTTCTGTTTGGCTTTGCCTCTCACAGCCTGCGTTCGTCTCAGCCCGTAACGAAGGTCTCAGTGGGATAGTGCCTCCTCTGCCTTCATGATGACTTCATCAGGGCGGAAGTAGACAGCGCAACGTGTGTGCAGGAGAGGACAACATTGCGGATCCGGACGCTACCACTGGCTTATGAGGGCCTATCTCATAACTGTATTAATTACCGTTACACTTGTGAGTGGGCATTTGTCTGTTTTTAATGTTCCATAAACTTATTGTTATACTTTAATGCACTAGGTGTGCGCCTGTTTTTTCTTTTCTTTTCTTCTATATATATATATATATATATATATATATATATATATATATATATATATCCCTCCCCTTGCCCTCCCTCCCTCCCCTTGCCCTCCCTCCCCTTGCCCTCCCTCCCCTTGCCATCTAAACAGTCACCCTCAGCTCTGGAAATTGTTTTTATTCCCCTTATGTGTTGATTCACTTGTTCCTTCACTGTCATTTTCTTTAGGGAGCTGCCACACTGATGCAATTGACACTGAATGGGGTACCAGATCGGCGTGACGTTCTGGTGCTGTCAGAGAGCCTTGCACATGCGCAACTTTACTTTGAGCTGACTTCCCAGGACTTTATGACGCCACACATGCGTTTCCTAGCAACATTGGACGCTAGGATTTTTTTGTCCACCGGGGGAGCCTGTACTCATCTGCCCATGTGAGATAGCATACATTGCTCTGTCTCCTGCTTTCCAAGATGGCTGCCGTACTACCTCATACACTGATTGCACTCGTGGAGCTCCAGGATTGTACAATTAGCTGCCTCTAATTGTCCTCACATGGTGAACTATGGGGTATATATGTTGTCTGGGTGTCATTGTCTGGTAGCACCCCCCTGAGGAAGGTCCTGCCTAGGACCGAAACGTTGGGTTTATAGTGTGCTGTTTTGTAACTGCTAATACATGTCTTTTTGCTTTATCTGAGTGTTGCTGCTTTTGTGCCTTCTCTTATGGGAAGACAGGGTTTCTATATTGATTTCTATGGAGCATGCACCTTGACTTTACATTTGTTGCTTGGAGTGCTGGCTGCTGCTTTTTGTTATATATATATATATATATATATATATAAATAAATAAATTCGTTAGCCACAGAACGGTATCATCTATTTATTTTTTGATTATTGAAGCTCGGCTAACACGGTACTGATACCTCTACATATATATATGTATATATATATATATATATATATATATATATATATATATATATATATATATACAGTGTTTGACAAATAGGCCACTGGCGAGCCGTGCTGCGGCTCTATGAATTCCCCTGCTCGCGCCAATTATTATTTTTTTTTAAATAAATAAATAATTCCCCTCCCTCATTGGGTTGATGCGGGAAAGAGGGCTGGCTGGCAGCTCTGGGTTAGCCCCTGCCCCTGATCTCCTCCCCCTCCTGCCCCTGATCTCCTCCCCTCCTGCCTCCGATCCCCACTTGCTGCCCGGGGCGGGAGGTAGGCTAGGGGGGTACCCGCTTGCTACCCAGGGCGGGACGTAGGCTGAGGGGGGTCCCCGCTTGCTGCCTGGAGCTGCAGGTAGGCTTCTGCGGCAGCGGCGGTGTCTGCCTCTGGAGGGGGTGCGGCGTCCACCTGGGGGGGGCTGTGGGGGGGGGGGGGGGTGCTGCAGTGGTGGCGGCCGCTTCGGGGGGGGGGGGGTGCTGCGGCATCATCCGCTTTCTCCTCGCGGGGGGGGGGGGTGATGCGGTGCTGCGTCGGCATCCACTTCCTTTTCAAGGGGGGGTGATGCGGTGCTGCGGCGGCATCCGCTTCCGCTTCGGGGGGGTGATGCGGTGCTGCGGCGGCGTCTGCTTCCGCTTCGAGGGGGGGTGTGCTGAGGCGTCATCCGCTTTCGCTTCGGGGGGGGTGATGCGGTGCTGTGGCGGCATCCGCTTCCGCTTCGGTGGGCTGATGCGGTGCTGCGGCGGCGTCCGCTTCCGCTTCGAGGGGGGGTGCTTCGGCGGTGGCTGCCGCCTCTGGGGGGGGGTGCTGCGGTGGTGTCCGTCTCTGGAGGGGGGCGGCCCCCCCCTGCCTTGCAGAGGCCCCCCCCTGCCTTGCAGAGGCCCCCCCTGCCTTGCAGAGCCCCCCCCCTGCCTTGCAGAGGCCCTCCTGCCATGCGGAGGTCTCGCTGCCATGCGGAGGCCCCCACTGCCATGTGCGACCCCCCCTGCCTTGCAGAGGCCCCCCCTGCCTTGCAGAGCCCCCCCTGCCTTGCAGAGGCCCTCCTGCCATGCGGAGGTCTCGCTGCCATGCGGAGGCCCCCACTGCCATGTGCGACCCCCCTGCCTTGCAGAGGCCCTCCTGCCATGTGGAGGACCCACTGCTGACATGTGCAAACCCCCCTGCCTTGCAGGTGAGTGAACATGGTTTGAACAGCCATTCAGGTGGCTGTTAACCATTTTGAGGCTAAATGTGACGGCACAAGCCATATTTAAGGCCGTGACGCCTCATTTGAGCCCAAGAAGCTGACGAAACAGCATCGGCTGGGATTTAACATGGGGTATTTTGGATTGACAGATGAAGAAAGAAGATAAAGAAGAACACGAAATGGTTACAGATGAAGATAGAAGAAGGTGATTAAAGAAAGAAAAAAGAAGATTGGGGTACCTGAGCCGGATCTTCATGGCGGATGGCATCGGATGCTGTTGGAGGCCTTCAAGGTACGTGAGCTTCCTGTTTCCCTGGGAGTCGGAGGGCCACCACTTCTAATGGTAAGTAATATATTCAATGTTTGTAAATGTCTTTTTTTACAGGTTTGTTCATTGGATGTGATTGTTAATTTTTTTGGGGAGGCACATTGGTTGATAATATATTAATCTGTACCACTTTAGGGTACAGATTAATACATTATTATTACAATATTTGGGGGGCATTTCTGGCTTGGTATTGCTGTTGGTTTTTTTTAATGTCAGTTTCTTATGTGGATGTAATTGTTTGTATTTTTCCTGCTTAATGTAATAAAATGTTTTCGATTGGTGTTCTTTTATAGTTAATGTTGTATTATGTTGGCTAATGCGTTTTATGGTTCTTTCAGAGATTGTTTGAATGTATTTCTTTGTCTTTTAATGTTATATTCATTAATGTTGTTGTAATTAATTGGTTTGATTGGTTAGTGTTACTATTCATTTTGACTTGGTTTAGGAATTAATTGGTTTGATTGGTTAATGGTTTAATTAAATAATTGTTGATGTTGTTACTGCTTGTATTGATTGGATTAGCTGGCTACTGTTGTTATTGACTTTATTTAGGTATGCTAATGCAGTGTTTAATAATGGGCAAATAATCTATTATCCATATCTGGATAATAGTTATTTTGCACATTATTGTACTGTATGTGTTAGGGCAGTGTATTTAGTTAGAAATAATATTTAGTATTTTTGTTGGCACAACATTGGTACCGCAGGCCTGCGGGTACCCCAGGACTCTGCGGGGACCCGGGACGGCCACGGGGTCAGCCGGGGACACCCGCCGGCCTGTTGTATTGTGTCTCTCTCTCTCTCTCTTTCCCTGTCACCCTCACCCTTTCCCTGTCGCCCTCACCCTTTCCCTGTCGCCCTCACTCTTTCCCTGTTGCCCTCACCCTTTCCCTGTCATCCTTTCCCTGCCGCCCTCACCCTTTCCCTGTCGCTCTCACTCTTTCCCTGTCGCCCTCACCCTTTCCCTGTCGCCCTCACCCTTTCCCTGTCGCCCTCACCCTTTCCCTGTCGCCCTCACCCATTCCCTGTCGCCCTCACCCTTTCCCTGTCGCCCTCTCCCTCTCTCTGTCGCAATCTCTCTGTGTAAGGTCCGGGGGAACACCTCTCTCTAAAGGGGTTCCCCCCGTGACTTTACTCACCCCCGCTCCAGCTCTGCCTTCTCGCCGCCACGGGATCTCCCTTTTCCTCCACTTCCCGCGGCGGCTACTGATCTCGTGCATGCGCGCGCACGGCCGAGGACCTTTACGTCCTCCCTCAGGGGGAGTTCCTGCCCCCAGCTGAGGCCGCACGCACCTCTCCCGCGCGGCGCACACGCCTGATGCGTGTGCACCGCTCACAAGCTGCACATCTAGCACAGCTGTGGTGTGTTTCTCCCTACCAATCCCTATCTTTCCTGGGACCGCTCCCTCGTTACTCCCCCTCTCCCTATTGGTCCTTCCTCCTACTTATACCTTGCTCAGCCATTCATTCTTTGGCTGAGCATAGCTTTGTATGACCTGTGTTAACCACGGTCGTGCCTGCCTCAGTTCCTGTCTCTTTGTCTCCTTAGTGATCCCTTACGTACCGAACCGGCCTGGCTGTGGATCCGCTCTGGTCTTCTACCCTTGGTTTGTATCCTGACCTCCTGGACTCCCCGACCCCTTCACCTCGATTTGCGGATTCCGACCTACTTCTCAACTCTGGACGTGGATGGAGAACAAAAACCCGGGCGCTACCTAGGAAGATGGTAGGTATAGTGAAAGGGGGATATAACAACCTTGGTAGTAGGCAAGGTGTCCCTCTGCTTCTTTTCCACCAGTGACTCAAAAAACCCCAATAAAGGATCTACCCAGGATCCTTCAACAAATGAGACAAGAAAAAAGGGGGGGATGGGGGAGCACTGGTGAAAATCTGATAAATAACCTAAAAAGGTTGTAAAATGCTCTATGTCAATCTCAAGGGTTTTGAGGGTGTAGAATAAATTTTAACACTCACACGGCCTTGTGCGAATGCTGTCGCATAAAGGTATCTTTTGGGCTCACTTTTCCTTCTTCTCTTTTTCTTCTTGCGTCTCCTTTCTGTCTTCTGGATACTTTCGCCGCCTTGCGTCTGTAATTTCTTTCTCCTACTTCTTTGATGTTCGTCACACCCTCGGAATAAAAATACACACAAAATGTATGAGCAAACTGTGATTTTATCAGGAAGATATCAGGATGTAGAGCAAGAATATAAATAAAACACTCACACGGGCATGTGTGCGTGCGCTCTAGGGGATGGTCTCTTAGTCTTTATGGGGCAGTCCCGCTTCTTAATGGGAAGACCCCTCAACTCTGGACCCCAGGCTCTCGGTACCACCTATCTTCTGGAACCTCCCTTCTCGTCTGGCGAGTATCTTACTCTCAGATGGTTCCAGACGCCTATTTTCCACTTTCCAGGCATGTCCCCGTAGCTGTGGGTGCAGTTTGTTACCCATCTCACCTCAGTTTCGGGGTCCCTCCTTATCCATGGTGAGCACAGCGTAACACTCTATCACTTTCTCTCTGTCACTCTCTCTCTGTCTTTGTCTCTCATTCTCTCTCTATGTGTGTTCTCTCTCTCTCTCTCTGTGTCTCTCTCATTCTCTCTCTTTCTCTTTCTCTCTTTCTCTGTGTCTCTCTTTCTCTGTGTGTGTCTCTCTCTGTATGTGTGTCTCTCTCTGTGTGTGTGTCTCTGTGTGTGTGTGTCTCTCTCGCTCTCTGTGTGTCTCACTCTGTGTCTGTGTGTGTGTGTGTGTGTGTGTGTGTGTGTGTGTGTGTGTGTGTGTGTGTGTGTGTGTGTGTGTGTGTGTGTGTGTGTGTGTGTGTGTGTGTGTGTGTGTGTGTGTGTGTGTGTGCCGCTCTGTGTGTGTGTGTACCTCTCTCTCTCTCTCTCTGTGTGTCTCTCTCTCTCTCTCTGTCTCTCACCCACACTCTCTCTCTCTCACACTCTGGATCTCTTATTTACCCTATATATCTTAACTGCCCTATACTTACACCAAAATAACCTATACTGCTTTCTTCCAGATCTAACTCTCGAGCTTCACACGGAAGACACCGGAATCCCCCCTAAACCAGAAGACAGGTAGGGAACACCTCCCCTCCAATGTATAACATTGCGGGAATGAGGGTACCTGGACATTGAGGGACTGCGGATCAGGTAAGATCCCAGGCGGGATTGCTGCTTTAGGTATTGTGACGGTATATATATAGAAATAAACAATACCGTGTAGATCCCACAAAATCAGGAGACAGCACTCAGTCTTGCAGCAGAAATAGTGTATTAGAAACAAGGCACAGAAATGTCACTTTGCTGCAAAGAACAGGATCTACTACGGTTGCTTCCCCTCATACAGAGGTAAAGGGAAGGGTTCACAGTGTAGTGTAGGACCAGCATTAATTTTAGTTATAGATTGACGTGGTATGCAGGATTATGACGCCTTGGCCAAAGGGTTTAACTAAATAACCAAGTAAATATCATTATTATTGAAGTATTTAAACTTTATACTTATTACTTTATATGTTTTGTCAATTGGAGTTAGCATTGGGCACCCCTGTCTTTTGTTTTATAAATATGGGTCATGTACTTTAACCAATTTTTTTATTTGGCACATAATGACAACACTAAAAACATACTATGGCCCTGATATATTTTTATTTATACTAGATCACCAGTATTTTATGGATCATATGACCCTTAATAGATATAGGGCTTCATGCAGAAAGCACCGAAAAGCCATTTTTCGCCAAAAATGCCTCTCCGATTCAATAAATGCCGATAAGCTGCCGAAAACACAAAAAAATCGGTATTTTTTCTTGGCGAAAAAAATCTTTCGGCAGCCGGGTGCCGATAAGCCACTTTTCGGCACTTATCGGCACTTTTTGAAACGCGCTCAATTCGAGTTGCCCCAATCAGCTTTTCGCTGCTGATCGGCACTCTAGAATTGAGATTTTTACGCTAATCCGTCCCGCCAACTAAAGTTGGCAAGTTGGTGGTGGAGAAGCATCGGCAAGGTCGACACTTTGAAAAAATCAGGCCTTTTTCCTGCCTGGGATTGATGCCGGTGGTCTCCGGAGCTGATGCCCATTAATACCAGCACCGGAGCCCCCCAGCATGCATCCAAGGCAGGAAAAATGCATTTACAGTCCAGTTCATGACCTTAGCGGCTACCGCTAAGGCAATGAAGAAGTTAACCAGCCGTGCCAGGTTTATTGTGGGTAGTGGGGGTGGGCAAAGGGGGTATTTGGCCCTTGGGGGCTGTTTAGGGCTTGCGGGGGGGTTGCGGGTGGACTTAACCCCTTCATTACCTTAGCGGTTAATACTGCTACGGTCATGAAGGGGTTAACCTCTCCCGCAAGCCCTAAACACACGGCCTATAAAATCCTATGTCGTCTCATTTTTAAGCCAGAAGCCGAGGAGGACGGGAGGAAGAAGAGGACCAGGGCGTGCCGCTAGAAGAAACGAAGACCGCGGAAGAGAGCGGAAGAAGAAAGAAGAATACAGATGAAGACCCCCCTGACGAAATGGATTACAAATATAAGAAAGAAGACTCATTTGGCTTGTAAGGGTTTATTATTTTATGGTTCCCTGTGGATTGTTTGTTCAAGAGTAAGCGGCTCCCCGGGAATTCGGTGAGTGGGCCATCTAATGGTAAGTAAACAAAAGATTTTTTTTTTTTTTTGGATTTTACATTTTTTTTTTTTTTTTTTTGATGTGATTTTTTTTAATCTCCATTTAGTGGCCCTGTATTTATGTATGTCCCTATGGCTCTACATACATACAGGGACACTGAATGGTGGTATCGTATTGCAATTTTTATGTAATGCAATTGATTTTTATGCTCATTTATTGCCCCTGTATGCAATGTTTAGCTATATTTGCTAAACATACAGGGATAATAAAAGATTGTTTTGCAAATGTTGATTTATGTTCTTTTTATGTTTTTAAAATGTATTTTGCAGCTTTGTTTAGAAATTGGTGTGTAAAGTAATTGTTATTTAGTTAGGGGGCTGCTACTACATAGGTGAGACAGGGCAGGGGCTAAACAAGAGAATGAACCTGCACTGCCACGCGGAACAAGAGGCAGTCCTGTTGGCGAACATTTCTCTGACTCTGGCCATAAGATGAACGATCTGAGGGTTGCCATACTCAAAGGTAATCTTAAAACACCGAAAGAGAGACGGTTGCATGAATACAAATTTATGCAACTTTTCGGGACACTTAGCAGTGGCCTTAACAGAGATAGAAATTTTATGAGTCATTACTGACACAAGTGAACTCTCTTCCCATGAGCGCTATAGGCCATGTCTGTACATACTGTGCTATATGTATGCACACACAGCTGTCTCTCACACATACTTATACTCCTTGTTATTCCATCTCTATACACCAATAGGGACCACATAGTATCCACACACACTTTTAGTTATGCTACTAACTCTCACATTTCCACACCCACCCACACCATTTATATCCGCTCCCACTCCACACACACCTTTTGTATAGCACTGTATATACTGTGGGCTCTCCATTCATGTTAATTCACACTGATACACATACTGTACACACTCTTTCATCACTTGCTTTCAGGAACCTTTTGACACCTCCAGCCATAAAACACATCCACACCGGGGGAAGGACCAGCACAGATAACATTCCAATAGACACTGTTTATAGTATAGCTTTTTCTTGCGTCATTCATTGTAATATCGCCGGAAGAAGAGATCAGTGTATCTCGAAAGCGTGCACAAATAAAAGCATTTCGTTAGCCACAGAACGGTATCATCTATTTATTTTTTGATTATTGAAGCTCGGCTAACACGGTACTGATACCTCTACATATATATATATATATATATTTGCAATATGTACAATAGAGGACTGCGCTATTGTGTGAAATGCCAGAAATTGATGGTATAACTAAATATTAAATCAAGATAAATTAATAAAAATATGTAATTAATAAAATATAATATTAAAAAATCGATATATACCAAAAATGCATATAAATCAATATCTAATAAGCAAACAACTCAAAAATGAAAATAAAATACATAGTGCTGTGAACCTTACTTTGTCTGCTCAATGTAGATAGTCCTATAGAGTCCAAACAAATATGTCCAGAATTGGGGAGTAAATGTAGCACTAACAGGAAAAACAGGCAGCTTCTTTAAAAGGGTACAAAGACCTCCCTCTCCACCTGCATAGAAAAATAGAAGAAAAAGAAGCGCCAAATCCTAGTGCATTACTGTGCAAAATCGGTATATTTAATTTCCAAAAATCTCAATAAAAATGAACTCACAAACATAGAACAAATAAAAGCATGTTATGAGATATACTCATGCTCCTAGGACCAGGAAACACTGCTTCGCTGCTGTGATGAGTCCGTGACACCACTGAAGTCAGTCCATCTGATGAAACGCATAGGTAAGGTGTGTAGTGTATCTTCCTAGACACTTGCTTCAGAACTGCTCAGACACTATACCGATCCGGTATCATCTACCATCTATGTGACGTCATCCGCTGGTGTGCCGCATCTACCATCTCCGGTGGGAACCAAAAGATCATCGTTGGTGTTGTACCCTGGGAGAAATCATTTGCGGAGTGCCTATGACGTTAGTTCCTGCAGGCGGTGAGCAACAAAGGCAGCATTGGATCCAGTGGTGTCACGGACTCATCACAGCAGCGAAGCAGTGTTTCCTGGTCCTAGGAGCATGAGTATATCTCATAACATGCTTTTATTTGTTCTATGTTTGTGAGTTCATTTTTATT